>NC_134087.1:66551120-66851120 GCF_000715075.1 Nicotiana tabacum
AATTAACAGTAACGGCTGCCGTGCTCAATCGCTTTAATACTTAAAAACTAGACGAAGATTTGTAACTTAGTATTTCAATATTACTCTGCCTTAGAGATATTCTCATGACCTACCAAGACGGAAACCTATATATTTATCTTGAAATGGGAATAATCAGAAAAATTCAAGTAAGACAAAGGTATATATGTACCCTATATTTAATTGTAACTATGTTATGAATAATCAAACCCCTTTTCTCTTGAACTCATTGTCATTTTTCCTCAAGAAAAAGGAAAAATACACACATGGGAAAAAGGATCTGAATGAAACTCGGATTGCAAGTGATTGTACCATGAATATATCTCTTAACGAGGAAATAATAATTAGACTCGTTAATGAAATTAATTCGCTTATTCTAAGTAATTATCCATAAGGACTGAATTCAAATCTTACTTTCATATGACTATAATGCATTTATAACTACTGGGGAGAAGAATATTTGTTCCACTGGTAATCTATTCAAGCTTGTCAAGGTGAAGGAAAGATACCACAAATGTTAAATGAAGAGACAGAAATGAGAGAAAGGCAGACTTCCTCTTTTATCCGGAAAAGAATAACAAAAATTTGCACGGCGTGTCCCCTAAAGGGACTCGCATTGACGGAATGTCTCTATTTTGACTGGTCTTAACAAAATGTTCTCGCTTTTGATTGGAACAACATAGTTCTTCAATTTTTAAAGCTTAAAATTCTTGTTTGGAATAGAAATTAATGATTGATTATTGTTAAAATCGTTTAAATATTAATAATTTATGCTTATATTTTTAGCTCAAATACAAATTTTGGTGATTTAGTGTAAAATTTCAAAACTCCATTATTGGACCATAGAAAATATTGAAGAAGACAAAGTAGTTCTTTTTAATTTAGTGTTATTTGACTAAATTAGTGATTGAGGATGTAACGACCCGACCGGTCATTTTGAGCATTTACACTTCGCTCGCCAGTTCTCGGGCATGACTAGCCCCGTATGATGTATTATGACTTAGGTAAATCGTTGGTTTGGTTTTCAGGATAATCAGTATAGATTTGGAAGAACAATTCTCACCTTGAAGCTTTAAATTTGAAAGGTTTGACCAGGTTTTGACTTTAGTATTCGATCTCGAATTTAGATTTTTATGATTTGGTTAGCTCCGTTAGGTGATTTTGGACTTGGGAGTGCGTCCGGAATGTATTTTAGAGGTCCGTGGAAGATTTTAGGCTTGAAGTGGCGAAATTGGAAAGTCGGCATTTTTCGGTCGGTAGTGGAAATCTTGATATAGACGTCGGATTGGAATTTCAAAAATTGGAGTAGGTCGGCTATGCCATTTAGGACGTGTATGCAAAATTTCAGGTCATTCGGAGGTGATTTGATAGGTTTCGGCGTCGTTTGTGGAATTTGAAAGTTTATAAGTTCTTAGGCTTGAATCCGAGGTTGATTCGCTGTTTTGGTGTTGTTTTGAGTGATTCGAAGGCTCGACTAAGTTTGAATGATGTTATGGGATGTGCTAACATGTTTGGTTGAGGTCCCGGGGGCCTCGGGTGAGTTTTGGATGATTAACAGATCATTTTGGACTTTGGAAAGGTAGCAGATTTTCTGGTATTTTTGTTGCAGAGATTTGATCTTCGCGTTCGCGAAGGTTGGAGTTGATGTGCATTGCGATCGCGACAGGGAACTCACGTTCACGTAGAAGGGTGAAGCAGGCTTGGGCATCAGGCCCTAAGGCATCGGGTTCGCGGCCAGAAGAACGCATTCGCGTAGGCCAAGCTAGGCAAGTGTGATGACCCAAAAGGTCATCACTTGTTTTTAAAATGAATTCTACGTTCTGAGGCCTTAAAACCCTCTTTTAGCATCGCCTCAATTTGCGTGCACAGTCCGGGCGCGTAGCCGGAAAGCCTAAATGTGAAAATCTGTGAAAAATGATAAATTTTGACTATAAAATGAATTAATTTGACTTCGGTCAATGTTTTGGGTAAACGGACCCGGACCCATGATTTGACGGTCCCGGAGGGTCCGTAAGAAAATATGGGACTTGGGCGTATGCCCGGAATCGAATTCCGAGGTCCCAAGCCCGAGAAATGAATTTTTAAAGAAAATTATTTTCTGAAATTGTTTAAAGGATTTGGAAATGAATTTTTGATTAGAACATGTTGGTATCATGCCCTAATTTAGTTTCGGCGCGCGGTACAGGTCTTATATGTGATTTAAGATAATTCTGTGAAGTTTGGTAAGAAACGGAATTCGTTTGACGTGATTCGAACCTTAAATGCAAATTTGGTGTTTAAAGAAGTTTTGAAAAATTTCATTGATCTAGAGGTTTAATTCGATGTTCATGATGTTATTTTTGTGATTTGAGTTCACGAATAAGTCCGTAGGATGTTTTTGAGGTTGTGTGTATATTTGATTTGGAGCCCCAAGGGCTCGGGTGAGTTTTGGATAGGCCACGAGGTGCATCAATTTTCAAAAATAACTTTTCTTCCAAATCGATTGTAAATTAATTTTAACTCATTTCCTTCAATCATTAACATCTTTTAACATGATTTCAACTTAAAATCAATGATTTTTATGGGGGAAATTGGGTGTTTTGGGTAGAACCTAGGTTTTTCAAAAATTGGGGATTTAGACCTCGATTTTAGGTCCGATTTTAAAATAAATTATATATTTAGGTTCGTGGGGGAATGGGTAATCGGGTTTTGTTCGAACCTCGGGTTTTGACCATGTGGGCCAGGGGGCGATTTTTGACTTTTTGGACAAGACTTTGGAAAACTCATTTTTATGCATTCAAATTGATTCATTTGGCGTTTATTGATGTAATTAAGTAACTTGTGACTAAATACGAGCGAATTGGTGGTGGAATCAAGGGGTAAAGATATAATTGAATCGTGAATTGTGTTTGTGGCATCGAGGTAAGTGTTTGGTCTAACCTTAGCTTGAGGGATTAGGAGTCGAATCCTATTTGCTATGCGGTAATTGTTGAGTACGACGTATAGGCATGGTGACGAGTATCTATATATTGGTGTCTAGCATGCCCGTGAGTCTTTATATTGTGATTATCATGACTTCGTTGTATCTTTCATGCCTTGGTAATGATTTCTATTTATTGTATAAAGTTTGTGGAAAGAATTGTGACCTATGAACATTGAGGAGCGTTGGCTCAAGTTGTATAACGAATGGTGAAAGTATAAGTGATAATTGAACTTTTAGAGCATTGGCTTGAGTTGTGAAATGAGTTGTGAAGGTATAAGTGATAATTGAACCTCTAGAGCATTGGCTCAAGTTGTGAAGTGAATCGTGAAGTTAAAAAATGAGAAAGAGAAGATATCATTATGTTGTCACCCTTGCCGAGCTATTGTTGATTTAATTGTTATCTCCCTTGCCGGGATGTTGATGTTATTGATGTTGTTCCCTTGCCATGATTTAATTGTTGACTTGTTACTCCCTTGCCGGGATTCTTATTGCAATTTCCTTTATTTCCTTGCCCTATTATTTGTTATTGTTGTTTGGGTGAGGAAGAGAGTTAAAGCACGAAGGGTGATGCCGTGCATTATTTGTTTTGTGAGGAAAGAGTGTAAAGCACGAAGGGTGATGCCATGCCGCACGCTGTACCATTCCGTGCCTATTATATTGATTTCATGGTGAGGAAAGAGTGTAAAGCACGAAGGGTGATGCCGCGCCGCACGATGTACCATTCCGTGCCTATTGTATTGATTCTTATGGTGAGGGCGAGAGTAAAAGCACGAAAGGTGATGCCATGCACTTGTCCTTGATTTCCCTGATTCTTGCTGATAATTGAGTTATGTTGTCCTTTACGCTTATTTACTGATTTTATGTTGTTGCTTGATTTTATTTCGAGATTATAGATTCCCTTACCCTATTTGCCTTGTGATTGTTGTTTGGGTGAGTAAGAGCATAAAGCACGAAGGGTGATGCCATGTATTGTTTTGGTGAGAGAGTGTTAAAGCACGAAGGGTGATGTCGTGTATTTTTTTGGTGAGAGAGAGTAAAAGCACGAAGGGTGATGCCGTGCACTTGTCTTTGATTTCCTAATTTTTATTGATAGATGTGTTACGGTTTCTCTACACTAAATTGCTGGTTCCATGTTGATACTTGTTGTACCCTGCAACATGATTTTCCCTTCCTATTTTCAATTGAACTGTGGTGATCCTCATATTTATTTGTTGCTCTTCTGTTACTACTCGATATTTCCCCGCAGCATGTTTTTCCCCTCCCATTGTAACGACCCGAATTTTCGTTCAGCGACTTAAGACCTTAAGAAGCTTCGTAATATGTATCATGAACCGCATGTATGGTCGAGTTTGGTTTTTGTAGGATTCGGAGTTAAATTTAAAGAAAAATAAAATCTTATTTTTGAAGCTCAAATGGAAAGAGTTGACCGGAGAGTTAACTTTTGAGTAAACGATCCCGAAGTAGAATTTTAATGATGTCAATAGCTTCGTATGATAATTTCGAACTTAGATGTGTGTCCTAATTTGGATTCGAAAGTCCATAAGACAATTCAGCGCATTTTGGTGAAGTAAGAAAGTTGACGTGTTCTAATTTTATTATTTTATATGTGGAAGAGGTCTATTAATATGATGGATACCAATTAGATATGATAATAGGTGTACGAGGCATATTAGAAGAGATATGAGGTCTAAGGAAAGTTCTAAGTCTAAGCCAAGTTGGAAAATTTCATAATAGACTAAAGTTGCAAATGAGTACGCACAAGACCTCACTTTGGACGATAATATCTACATATATATAATGCTTTGTGTAAGGCATAACCTATCAAATTAAAGCTCTATGAGTCTAATTTCCATAACATCAAACCGTTTGTCATTTGGTGGTGTATACAGAAAGTTATGACCGTTTTACTAAAGGTAGCAGAGCAGGCTATGCAACCTACGTAGGCTACGCAACATGCGTAGCCAAAATCAGAATCTGGCCAAATTGAAAGCCTTATGCGTAGGTTTCATGCGTAGGCTACGTAAAGAGGCTACGCAGAACTAGAGTTGAATTTTAAAGAGCTGAAAACGTGGGTTTAGAGAGAGAATGAGTTAGTTCTTCAACTTGGAATGAATTTTAGAGAGAAGGAGGAGCTCTTCCACCATGGATACACTTCAAGGTAAGTTATTTTGGCATAAAGATGATTATATAACATCACTAAGTGAGAATACTAACATTATTATGGATCAAATCCATAGGAAATGGGTTGAATCTTCAAGAACACCAAAAAGAGAAAAAAAATAAGATTCCTCCACCAAAAGATAATCCCTTCACTTGAGCTTCATATATATGTAATATGGGAGTATGGATAGCATGTTTATGAGTTTTATTTGAAGTTGTAATGAGATATTGTATGAACCCTAAGGGTGAGTCCTTAAAATGCTAATAGTGAGAAATTGAATTGGGAATCACCATATAGATTGGGGTAAATGATTTTAACTCGAATTTGGTTAAATTACACGAATCTATCATTGTTTTTATCAACAAATTAGTGTTTTGGGTTAAAAAAAAAAATTCTATAGACTTGAATTGAGAATTTGAAGGCCGAGTTGTGGTCGGATTTGAGTAATTTTGGTATGATTAGACTCGTGAGGGTATGAGGATTCTGAAAATGTAAATTTTACTAGATTCCGAGACGTGGGCTTGAGGGGCATTTTGGTCATTTTACATAATTTCGCGTATTAGCTTAGAATTTAATTGTAGAATTAGTTACTTGAAGTGTTATTTACATTATGAAATTGAATTGAGTAGATTTGGGCCATTTGGAGTCTGATACTCATGGCAAAAGCGGTGTTTGAGGCTTGAGTTGGCCGTGGAAGTTCGAGGTAAATGTTTGTTCTAACTTTGGCTTGAGGGAATAGGATTAGGATGTTATTTGCTACTTGCTAATGTGGAGTACGGTGTGTAGGCATGGTGACGGTTATCTATGCACCAGAGTCTAGCATGACCGTGGGTCTTAATTGCTTTTAAGTCGAATAATGTGACACAATCTTCTTGTTTACTTGATAAGTTTCATATAATGTGAACGATTGAGGGAGAATTGTGATTGGTGTACTTTTGGAGCGTTAGCCCGAACATGAATGTGTTAAGTTGAGGAAGAAGTGATTTAAAAAGAGAATGTGTAGTGAGTACTCCCTTGCCGGGATGTGTAGACTAATATATACTCTCCCTTGTCAGGATATTTTGGGCTGTTAGTTGTACCCTTGTCGGGTTAAAGGTATTGAGTTACTATCATCCACTGAAGGGGTCTACTATATGAAGTCAGATATTATATGATATTATGGGATCGTGTGGCACGCCGTCCACTTATATATGATATTATGGGATCGTGTGGCACGCCGTCCACTTATATATGATATTATGGGATCGTGTGGCATGCCGTCCACTTATATATGATATTATGGGATCGTGTGGCACGCCGTCCACTTATATATGATATTATGGGATCGTGTGGCACGCCGTCCACTTATATATGATATTATGGGATCGTGTGGCACACCGTCCACTTATATATGATATTATGGGATCGTGTGGCACGCCGTCCACTTATATATGATATTATGGGATCGTGTGGCACGCCGTCCACTTATATATGATATTATGGGATCGTGTGGCACGTCGTCCACTATATATATATTATGGAAACCGGAGTTTCTTCTGTTTATTTCCGATATTTCATTTTTATTTGTTACTCCCCGATAGCATGTCCTTTCCCAGCTTTACTTTGTATTATCTTGTTATTGTTTCTTGCACTTGTCCTTGACTTTTCCTAACTCTAATTGAGTTATGTTGTCCTTTACGTTTATTTACTGATTTTCTGTTGTTACTTAATTTTATTTCGATGTTATAGATTCCCTTACCGTTATTTCTTATGATTGTTGCTTGGGTGAGGAAGAGGGTAAAGTACGAAGGGTGATGCCGTGTATTATTTTGGTGAGAGAGTATTAAAGCACGAAGGGTGATGACGTGTACTTTCTGTTTGCTGTGTTTACTTGTTATTAACAATTCAAGTGTATTAACTGTTTAGATCCCTTTACTGTTGTAATATTTTGTGTTGGAATCCATAGTGTTTACAATACTTCGCCTTATTATTTTAATATGGTCAATACTTCAAATTTCAAGAATTTTTACATTCTTAACTCAATTGATTTCTCAACTAAAGTTTCCTTAAATCGTTTGAGGTTGTACTTTACTCAAAAAAAGAATTTCTACTATGTTTTGATTTATTAATTTTTCGTATTAAAGGTAATGATTCCTTCGATATTGTACTTTAATTGAAAATGGTATTTTCTTTATCAAATAATTTCTAAAAATAACTTCATCTTTTCTTGTTGATTTCCTAATTGGGTTGGAAGTTGTACTCTACTTTATGTTAAGTGAATGAGGCTCCTTGAACATTCTTAATTGTATTGGGTTATGGAACCTACGAGCTGAGTAACATGAGAATATTGTTGTGCAATGTGAGACAGAAATATGTGGGCACAAGGTGCCGGAGAAAATATTATGGTTTTATTTAATGGCACGTGAGTTGTCCGTGCGGTTTTGACATAAATATGGGCACGAGGTACTGTGAAATTTCGAAAGTGGGCTGAGACCTATATTATTTATGATTTTGAAATGAGGTGTCACAAGGTGACCTTTACTCGAAAGAATTATATTTGAAAGATGCTTATCTGAAAGATATTTATATTTGAAGGACTTGATTAATTGATTGCACTTGTATTTATTATTTGTTGAGAAATATTTATGGTGTTCTTGTTGCCTGCTATTTATATCACTGGTTGATCATTGTTGCCATCGTTATTATCTGCTTCCTATTATTTTTGTACGCTATATGGCACATGTTTATTTGGTAGTATGGTCCTAGCCTCGTCACTACTTCGCCGAGGTTAGGCTAGGCACTTACCAGCACATGAGGTCGGTTGTGCTGATACTACACTTCTGTACATTTTTGTGTACAGATCCAGGTATTTGATCAATAGTAGCTGTTCGTTGTAGTGGAGACTCGAGGTAAACCTGCTGCAGCCTTCGCGGGTCCTCGGAGTCACCTTCAATTGTACTTATTTCCACATGTTCCTTTTGTTCGGAACAGTGATGTATTTATTTTGTGTAGCTCTTAGAAAAGCTTATTACTTGTACTACCAGTTTTGGGAATTGTATTTTATTCAGAGTAATTTAATTTAAAGTTAGTAAACACCCATATTATTACAGTAAATGTTAGGCTTACTTAGTTTAGAAACTAGGTGCCATCACGACTTCTTTGGAGGGATTTTTGGGTCGTGACACCCATACTTGACTGTATATGACTGTTTTTTTCTGTACTTATTTTCTACTGTGTCACACCTCCTTTTTCCGCACCAGAGAGGGTGGGGGAGTTTTTCCAATTAAAGGACAATCGAAACGGGATTGGTTTATTTATTTCAGAGTCGCCACTTGGGAGATTTAGGGTGTCCCAAGTCACCAATTTTAATCCCGAATCGAGGAAAATAATGACCCTATATTACAGTCTGCGTACCAGAAATCCGGATAAGGAATTCTGTTAACCCGGGAGAAGGTGTTAGGCATTCCCGAGTTCCGTGGTTCTAGCACGGTCGCTCAACTGTTATATTCGGCTTATTTATCTGATTTTTAATACCATTATGAACCATGTGCAAATTTTATCTTTTAACCGCTTTATTTAATTATTATTATTAAGAAATGTGAACATCGCTTAAAACATATCTTTGGACTGTGTCACATAAAATGCACCCACAATCCGAAACATATTTTATTTGATGTTTTAGAATTTGGATTTGGGTCGCATGAAATGCACACCCGAGTTTAAGAAAATTAAATTATTAAAGACGCGCCTAAAGCAACTAGCGCATTATTATTTTGCGGAGGCCGTGAAATTCGCTAAACAACCCTCCTGAATTCTAAGTAATTTAAACAAGTATTTACTGAGGGCCCCACAATTTGTGTTTTTATTTGGCGAGGCTCATCTCATTCTTATTATTTTTTTTTAAAAGAATTTGCAACGTCATGAAAATGCATCTCGAACCACGTCACAATCAATGTACCCGTGATTAGAAACACCTTTCGACTCCGTTGAGAATTGGATTTGGGTCGCATAAATGCGCACCCGAGTTTAAGAAGGTAAGATTTATTAAGGCGCGTCCTAAAGAGTCTAACGCATTATTATTTTAGGAGGGTTGTGAGATTTGCTAAACAACCTGTCCTGGAACCTAAATGCTTCGATAATATACATTTAAACAAGGGCCCCGCATCTGCGCGTTTTGTTTATTTTCATCGAGGCTCATCTCGTTCTTATTTTTAAAAGGATATCCTATAACAACTACGTTTCTTGTCGTGTTTGTCTTTATCAATTAAAAATAGTAGATAGTCCTAATTAATTAGGTGCTTGCAAGTTGTTTGTAATGACATTCAGAAAAGCAAAAAAAAAAAATCAGAAATGAGGCCGCACATACAGCCAACCGAACAGATAATCCCGGGCCCAAATCCAGCCCATGCGTGATAGGCCAGACCTGGGCCTCTGCTTGTTCGATATGGGCCTACTTGGTTTGCTTCGGTTTGGGCTCGACCTTCATGAGATTTATGTTACAAATTTTATGTTTTTGTCTTAACAGATGGTTTGTTAGTTATATGGGACCATTGATCAGAAAAGACGAACTTAACCCCTTGTGTACAGTTTCATGTTTGGCATACGTTACAGCATCTATGGCAAAGTAAACTAAATCTGAGATGCAAACTAATTCATTGAGACCACTTTTATCTAACAGCATACATATGCGATTATCATTCGATACCCTACATTGACATCAACTAGGTTTGCAAACTACTTCCAGCATCCAAACAAAAATAACATTATTCTACATTACATGATATTTAGTGCAACAATCTATGTATAAAAAGACATTCTTCAAGTTTTCTCATTTTGTATTCATCCTCAATTTTCCGATTACATCTGACAGTGTATTAGGTGTGTACCTGGTATGGAGAACAACAGAAGAAAGGAATAGTCAGTCGGGCAGTATGCCACAAACACAGCAGCAGCAGATACACAGCAACAGCACAGCAACAAACCAAACCAAATGTTTTCCACAAACCTCAGACGACCAACAATATTTCCCAGAACAAAGAGGACCAACAAATAGTCGAGTACCAAACCAATGAACCCAGAAAAGAAGGATGAAACAACAGCAACAACAGAGTATTCAACGCAGCGACACTACCAATTCAATAACCAGAAACAGCTCAATCAATGCAAACAAAGAACTTGGCCAAGACAGCTTGACCAATATGCACTCTTATACAACTTTCAGGCAGTGTTTGGTTGCAGTGTTTACTGGAAAACTACCTTATGTTTTCAGTTTTTCTTTTTCTGAAGATTCAAAATCCCGCCTCGTTTAAATTATCAAATGGCCTATTTATAAGCCACATGACCAAGGGCAGCTAAGCTGCCTGCCCTGCCAATTGGCAGAATGCCCATACCCTTTTAGGCCCATCCTAAGCATCTTTGGTGTCATCCCCCTTTATTCCCCACGCCTGGTTTTGTTTAATCAGGAGTTATGGGCATCATTTTATTATTCAATTTAAGCCCCATACCCTTGTGTCTTGTTCCCCCATTGGCATTAGTTTAATCCTAATTTAGTACCCCATTTGTCAGCTCACTTAAACTAATTACTTCTGTTCTTTTTAACACCCCAGAATACCCCTGTCAACATATTACTGCCCCTGCCTATTGCAGCATCAGGGCATTTTTTGAACTGATGAAAGTTCGAACTCAAGACTGCCTGGGCTGAACCTTTTCAGTCAGTTTTATAGTGCAAACAAACCATTTCAAACAATGCTGGGACATACAGTCAGTGACAAAGCTCGATTAGTCATGCGACATTATTAGCTCATTCGATTTATTAGTTATAGAAAGCTAATCGACGATATTTATCGAGTCGACTATACTAATTATAACAGGTAATAATCAATCGCTCACATAAACAATATGTTTAGGGACCTAAAGGGCATCAGACAATTTTTGTTCAATTACTGGGGCCTATATGAGTTAACTTATCTGACGATTAAACTAATCGACGATCATGTTTATCACAGAGTACATTCAGAATACACACATAGAAAATCAACCAACCAAAGAAAAAGGTCTTTAAAGAGATGAAAGAAATCCGAATGAAAAATAACAAAAATAACAAACAAACCCAACGAAACATGCTGACCACTTAACTAAAACTAACACAAAAGAAAGGAAAACGTACCGAAAATGTTTAAATCAAACAGACCCAAATCTGATTCATCTTCGAACTTTTGAGGCCGAACAAACTTTAATCAGGGTGTTCTCACATGAGAACACCTTGATTAAGGTCTATTAGACCTCAAACCCTTGTCAAAACTGGCCGGGTTCCCCAGGTGCATGTGTTTCAAGTTCTGGATTTCCAGATCTGGATTTTTAGGAGTTGTGGGTAGATTCGGACCAAACCAAGCTTGGTTTGGTCACGAGGAAGGTCAGGGGAATGTCTGGTATGAAGATGGGGTGGTTTGGCATAGGTCCGGGTTCGACTCAAATCTTCAAACGAAGATTCGAGACGAGGGAAGGTGATTCGAGGCAAGAGGGTAACAGATCCATGTTCAGGAGAGTGAGGGGGTCTTAGGGTGTTCAGGAGGTGGTCACCGGCGTTCGTGCCGCCGGCTTTAATGGCGAGGGAGATGAGGGCGGCTAGGGTTTCTAATGGGAGGTCCGGGCTCGACTTGGGGATGAAGGGGTGGGGTGTTGGTATAGGGGGCGTGGGTGTAAGAGAAGGTTTATATATGGTTTATGGGATTGGATCTGAGCCGTTAGATCAGATGATCTCAACGGCTTGGATCTGATGCTGAGAAATGAGACGGGGTCGTTTGGTAGTTAAACGGGGTCGTTTGGTTTAAGTGAGGGATTGGGTCAGGCTGGTTATTTGGGTCGGGTTTGAACGTGGGTCGCTGAAAGAAGTCCTGAACCGTTAGATCGGCTGGGACGGACGGCTCAGATTGATTTGCCTGAAACGACGTCGTTTCAGGAGGTGCCTGGGCAGGCCTGGTTTGGACCGGGTCAGATCGTTGGTTTGGGCCTATTTTTGGTTTATTTCCTTGGCCCAAACCGCTTCCTTCATTCTTTTCTCCCTTTCTTTTTTCCTTTTTCCTTTCTTTTTTTTTTAATCTTAAAACTAAAAAATAAAAATGAAATTCAAACAAACATAATTATCAAAATATTTAAATAGGTTAAATCGCACCCTAGAATATTTTTGTGAATTTTTCTTTTACTGAATGAATTATGGTCTAATTACCAGGACATACACATTTTGTATTTTGTTTAATAATGTAAAAATGGATAAAATGGACAGAACCACACATGACTAGCAGCACATGTTACGGAAACTTGAAAATTGTACAGCGAGGTCCTTTGTTACTATTTCTTTTGGAGTGACTGTCCGTGAAGCAAAAATCACGTGCTTACAGCTGCCCCTCTTTGCACGAAGACACGAAGGGTTTTCGCGCAAAGATAAAGCGAGCGATTTTTGCCCGTCCGAATACTCCGTGTGAAGCATTTTTTGAAAGAGATTTGACCGAACCTTTGCTTCAGAGGTTTCCTACATATCCTGGGCTGAACAGGAATCAGGTCAATGTAGTTCGGGAAATTTTGGTAGGTGGGACTACCGTGTGACTGTATTGCTTGCTGTTGTTGTGCGCTGTTGTATGCTGCTGTAGGATGCTACTGCTCAACCGATCTCCCTGTTACATTGCTCTAAAAGGAAAACAAGAAGCTAAGCTAAACTGAGGATCCTGAAATCTCATCCATCTTCGACTTGTTCTTGTTGCCTTGCTTTCTTGTCGGCTATCGCCTTCCTCCGATGCCTCTATTTTGTGAACTTGGAGATGATGCTGGTCCTTCACCTTTTCTGAATGTCAGTTCTCATCACTTTGCTTGATTTGCTGGGGACACGACTTTCTTCTTTAAATCTTCCAATGGTTTCTTCAGTGGTATGGCTTTCCATCAGAATTGTTATACTGGGCATGCTACAACGTTCCCAAACTACTTCTTTTGAGACGCGTTCATTTTTCCTTTTGAATTGCGCGCTTGCCTCTACAGTTGCCTGCTTCTTGGTGCTGGGGATTTTATTATTTTTCCTGCTTGGGGCTCTCTGTTGTAACCTTCCGTCTTCAGGTGGGGCTACTGATTCCAAACTCTAGAGCTAAAAGTATTCCCGCATTGTACTGGTGGGCGACCTAGAACTGAAAATGTATTCTCGCATTATACTGGTGGGCGACCTAGAACTTAAATGTATTCCCGCATTATACTGGTGGGCGACCTAGAACTTAAAAATGTATTCCCGCATTATACTGGTGGGCGACCTAGAACTTAAATGTATTCCCGCATTATACTGGTGGGCGACCTAGAACTTAAAATGTATTCCCGCATTATACTGGTGGGCGACCTAGAACTTAAATGTATTCCCGCATTATACTGGTGGGCGACCTAGAACTTAAAATGTATTCCCGCATTATACTGGTGGGCGACCTAGAACTTAAAATGTATTCCCGCATTATACTGGTGGGCGACCTAGAACTTAAATGTATTCCCGCATTATACTGGTGGGCGACCTAGAACTTAAAAATGTATTCCCGCATTATACTGGTGGGCGACCTAGAACTGAAAATGTATTCCCGCATTATACTGGTGGGCGACCTAGAACTTAAATGTATTCCCGCATTATACTGGTGGGCGACCTAGAACTTAAAAATGTATTCCCGCATTATACTGGTGGGCGACCTAGAACTTAAATGTATTCCCGCATTATACTGGTGGGCGACCTAGAACTTAAAATGTATTCCCGCATTATACTGGTGGGCGACCTAGAACTTAAATGTATTCCCGCATTATACTGGTGGGCGACCTAGAACTTAAAATGTATTCCCGCATTATACTGGTGGGCGACCTAGAACTTAAATGTATTCCCGCATTATACTGGTGGGCGACCTAGAACTTAAAATGTATTCCCGCATTATACTGGTGGGCGACCTAGAACTTAAATGTATTCCCGCATTATACTGGTGGGCGACCTAGAACTTAAAATGTATTCCCGCATTATACTGGTGGGCGACCTAGAACTTAAATGTATTCCCGCATTATACTGGTGGGCGACCTAGAACTTAAAATGTATTCCCGCATTATACTGGTGGGCGACCTAGAACTTAAAATGTATTCCCGCATTATACTGGTGGGCGACCTAGAACTTAAAATGTATTCCCGCATTATACTGGTGGGCGACCTAGAACTTAAAATGTATTCCCGCATTATACTGGTGGGCGACCTAGAACTTAAAATGTATTCCCGCATTATACTGGTGGGCGACCTAGAAC
This sequence comes from Nicotiana tabacum, assembly GCF_000715075.1. Taxonomy (NCBI): domain Eukaryota; kingdom Viridiplantae; phylum Streptophyta; class Magnoliopsida; order Solanales; family Solanaceae; genus Nicotiana; species Nicotiana tabacum. The sequence continues at coordinate 66,565,540 of NC_134087.1, forward strand.
TTAAAATGTATTCCCGCATTATACTGGTGGGCGACCTAGAACTTAAAAATGTATTCCCGCATTATACTGGTGGGCGACCTAGAACTTAAATGTATTCCCGCATTATACTGGTGGGCGACCTAGAACTTAAAATGTATTCCCGCATTATACTGGTGGGCGACCTAGAACTTAAAATGTATTCCCGCATTATACTGGTGGGCGACCTAGAATTTAAAATGTATTCCCGCATTATACTGGTGGGCGACCTAGAACTTAAAATGTATTCCCGCATTATACTGGTGGGCGACCTAGAACTTAAAATGTATTCCCGCATTATACTGGTGGGCGACCTAGAACTTAAATGTATTCCCGCATTATACTGGTGGGCGACCTAGAACTTAAAATGTATTCCCGCATTATACTGGTGGGCGACCTAGAACTTAAAATGTATTCCCGCATTATACTGGTGGGCGACCTAGAACTTAAAATGTATTCCCGCATTATACTGGTGGGCGACCTAGAACTTAAAATGTATTCCCGCATTATACTGGTGGCCGACCTAGAACTTAAAATGTATTCCCGCATTATACTGGTGGGCGACCTAGAACTTAAATGTATTCAAATTGTTTCCCCGTTCTTCCGAGAAAATTTTCGACAATCGGCAGAAAATTTTCTGCCCCGGTTTTGGTGACTTCCTTGGCGTTGCAGCTCGCTGTCCTCATCAATCCTTTGTTTTCCTGCAGCAGACAGAAGGATTTAATTAGTTTTTATCGTGGTGGTAGAGGGTGCCTTTCTGGCGAGCCGTTTTTCTCTCTTCCCCCTTTCTTGCTCTTTGTCCCCATAATTTGTTGGCGGGCAAAGTTGCCTGTTGGGGACTGGTTTTCAATTTATCCCCTTTTATGCTTTCTTTTAAACACATGATGTGGGAGTCTGCTTCCAACTCCCGAAACCACTCCCTTTTGGAGCTTACTTCTTCCAAAAATTTCCGGGCACAATCACTGCATTGCCTGGGACCGGCCCTTAAGACTGTTTGTATTATCCTGTATTGGGATGAATTCCCCTTCGGTTTCTGGTAGTAAGCTTTGAAAAATCCTTTCAAGACATATTTTAGGAAAAGAAATAAAGATATGGCAAAGAGAAAAACTTTCTGAACCAATGTTTTTGTGGGAGGAGATAATCAAAAAGAACTTATCTGGAGGACATGACTGGTCCCCGTGATCATGACGTGCACCATAGATTCCCGACCCAGTCTATTTGTATCAATCGATTTGCCCGATGGTCTGACTTGCTGGGGATGATAAATGGATGTTCATCTTGTTGCGAATGTGGTAGCTTTTGCTGCTCTATCTTGTCGCCTCATAGTGCCCTTCGAGGGGTTTTCACTAATGAGACTCTCTCTTTTCTCTCATCTCCCGGCGCCTTATGGTGCCTGTGAAGGTTTTCACCAATAAGACTCTCTCATTTCATGTCCCTCATCTTACATCGCCTCTCGGTGCCTGTGAAGGTTTTCACCGATAAGACTCTCTCATTTTATTTCTTTCGAGGAATCGGGGCGTTGTAGATACGACCCTCTCTTCTGGAGATTCTTTTGACTATCAATTCATTCTCAGTCTCACGATCCTCTTCTTTGCTGGGGATCAGTGTATTATTCTCGGTCTTATTCGCCGGACTTGGCATCTCTCGAACATTGATCGGGAGGTCTTTTGGATGTTTGATGTTGGTTTTGGTGTGGTATTGAAGAAGGGCTATAAAAATGAAAACAACTTGAAGGGTGATGTGCTACAACTTTTGGAATCAAACCTTTGTTGGAATTTAAAACATAACCTCTGCCCCGGTTTTCTTGCTTGGGGAATTTATTTTTTACGCTTATGTTGAGTTACGTGCGTTACACACATTGTGCTATATTGTGCACACTATGTACATTATGCATCCTATATTTGCTATGATGCATACTATGACCGAGCCGTGAGGCGCCTACGTATCCTCTTTGAGGAATCAGGTCAAACGTAGTTCCCACGGTTTTATATTCCTTGATTTTTTTTTTTCGTATCTTTCCCATTAGTGATTCCAAAAGAGGGGTATTGAAAGAATTTTCTTAAGGCTCAAAGGGGGAAGCGAGGGTTAAAAGTGTTTGGATAGGAGAAAGAATTGCCTCCGTCATCTCATTATTCAACAAATGCCAAATACAAACAAATAAACCAAAAATTGCCGTAATTAAAGAAATTACGCATAATATCTCTTGACTGCATCTGAATTGATAGCCATGTCGACACATCTACCCTCGATATCTGTCAAACACAAAGCACCGTTGGACAATACTCTGGTCACGATATAAGGCCCTTGCCAATTTGGGGCGAATTTGCCTTTCGCCTCGACCTGATGTGGGAGGATCTTCTTTAATACCTGCTGCCCTACTTCAAACTTCCTGGGGCGCACCTTTTTATTATACGCTCTAGCCATTCTCTTCTGGTACAGCTGACCATGGCACACTGCTGCCAATTTTTTCTCATCTATCAGGCTCAACTGTTCCAAGCGAGCTTTGATCCATTCATCATCATCAATTCCGGCTTCAGCGACAATTCGGAGGGACGGAATTTCGACCTCCGCTGGTATCACGGCCTCAGTTCCATACACCAACAAATAAGGAGTTGTGCCTATGGAAGTCCGGACGGTAGTGCGGTAACCCAACAAAGCAAAGGGTAATTTCTCGTGCCACTGTCTGGACCCTTCCACCATTTTTCGCAGTATCTTCTTGATATTCTTATTGGCTGCTTCGACTGCTCCATTTGCCTTAGGACGATATGGGGTGGAATTGCGGTGTGTAATCTTGAATTGTTGGCATACCTCTCTCATCAAGCTGCTATTAAGATTCGCACCGTTATCCGTGATGATCACTTTTGGGATCCCAAATCTGCAGATGATATGGGAGTGAACAAAGTCCACCACTGCCTTCTTAGTTACTGATTTGAAGGTTTTAGCCTCAACCCATTTGGTGAAGTAATCAATGGTCACTAGAATGAACCTATGACCGTTGGACGCTGCTGGCTCGATGGGCCCAATGACATCCATGCCCCATGCTACAAACGGCCAGGGTGCTGACATCGTATGTAACTCTGTTGGCGGAGAATGAATCAAATCTCCATGTATCTGGCACTGATGGCATTTCCTTACGAAAGTGATACAGTCGTGTTCCATGGTTAGCCAATAACACCCTGTTCGAAGGATCTTTCTTGCCAATATATATCCGCTCATGTGTGGCCCACAAACTCCGGCATGTACTTCCGCCATAACCGTCGTTGCCTGCCCGACATCTATGCATCTCAACAATCCCAAATCCGGGGTTCTTTTGTACAATACTCCTCCACTGAGGAAGAAACCATTCGACAAACGCCGAAGGGCTCTTTTTTGGTCCCCAGAGGCATGTTCTGGATATATCCCCATCCTGAGGTATTCCTTGATATCATGAAACTAGGGTTCGCCATCTGCTTCTTCTTCTACGGCATTGCAGTAGGCGTGCTGATCACGGACCTGGATGTGTAGAGGATCAACATACATTTTGTCAGGGTGGTGCAACATTGATGCTAAGGTGGCTAAGGCATCCGCAACCTCATTGTGAACTCTCGGGATGTGTTTGAACTTTACCGATCGAAATTTCTTGCTCAGATCATGCAAGCATTGTCGGTATGGTATGAGCTTTAGATCTCGTGTTTCCCATTCACCCTGAATTTGATGTACCAAGAGGTCCGAGTCTCCCAAGACCAAGACGTCTTGGACACCCATGTCAGCAGCCAAGCGCAGACCCAGAATGCAAGCCTCATATTCGGCCATATTGTTGGTGCAATAGAAGCGTAGTTGAGCCGTAACAGGATAATGCCGTCCTGTTTCAGAAATGAGTACTGCTCCTATTCCAACCCCTTTTGCGTTTGCAGCTCCATCGAAGAAAAGCTTCCAACCCGGTTCCTCGGGTAATTTCAACTCATTCGTATGCATCACCTCTTCGTCCGGAAAATACGTTCTTAAGGGCTCGTATTTTTCATCAACGGGATTCTCTGCCAGCGCCTGGGCTTTCATGGCCGTCCTCGTCACATAGATGATATCAAACTCTGTGAGCAGAATTTGCCATTTTGCCAACCTCCCCGTGGGCATAGGTTTCTGAAAGATATACTTCAATGGGTCCAAGCGGGATATGAGATAAGTAGTATATGAAGACAGGTAGTGCTTCAACTTCTGAGCTACCCAAGTTAGGGCGCAGCATGTTTTCTCGAGTTGAGTGTACTTGACCTCATGCACTGTGAATTTCTTGCTAAGATAGTAGATGGCCTGCTCCTTCCTTCCTGTGTCGTCATGTTGCCCCAGTACACAACCAAATGAATTTTCCAAGACCGTCAGGTAAAGGATTAGGGGTTTCCCGGGCTTAGGCGGGACCAATACGGGTGGATTAGACAGATACCCTTTGATTTGGTCGAAGGCCTCCTGACACTCTGCTGTCCAACCTACTGCAGCGTCCTTTCTCAGCAGCCGAAATATGGGCTCACAAGTCGCTGTGAGTTGAGCGATGAACCTGCTGATGTAATTGAGTCTACCCAGCAAACTCATTGCCTCTGTTTTGTTCCTTGGCGGTGGCAAATCTCGGATGGATTTAATTTTGGATGGGTCTAACTCAATCCCCCGTCGACTGACGATGAATCCCAGCAACTTTCCTGATGGGACCCCGAATGCGCATTTGGCCGGGTTAAGCTTGATATCATACCTCCGGAGTCTTTGGAAAAATCTCCTTAGGTCTGCTACATGGTCCTCCTGACGCCAAGATTTGATGATCACGTCGTCGACGTACACCTCAATCTCTTTGTGTATCATGTCATGAAACACAGCAGTCATTGCTCGCATGTACGTTTCCCCGGCGTTCTTTAACCCGAACGGCATTACCCGATAGCAGTAGGTTCCCCATGGCGTAATAAACGCTGTCTTCTCAGCATCCTCTTCGTCCATTAGGATTTGATGATAACCCGCATAGCAATCCACAAAAGATCCGATCTCGCGCCCAGCGCAATTATCGATCAGGATATGAATGTTGGGTAACGGGAAATTGTCCTTGGGACTTGCTTTGTTGAGGTTGCGGTAGTCGACGCACACCCTGATTTTTCCATCCTTCTTTGGGACTGGTACCACATTGGCCAGCCACTCGGGATATCGAGTGACCCGAATGACCTTCGATTGCAACTGCTTGATCACTTCTTCTTTGATTTTTACACTCATTTCTGTTTTAAATTTCCTTAGTTTTTGCTTGACCGGAGGGTATGCCGGGTCAGTGGGTAGTTTGTGAACCACTAAATTGGTGCTCAATCCGGGCATATCATCATATGACCATGCAAAAACATCTTTGAATTCCCTGAGAGTTTCGATCAATTCTGCTTTGACATTCGGCTCAATGTGGATGCTAATTTTGGTCTCTTAGACGTTATCAGCGTCTTCTAGATTTACAGCCTCGGTGTCATTTAAGTTAGGCTTGGGTTTCTCTTCAAATTGGCACAGTTCTCTGTTTATTTCTTCGAAGGCTTCACCTTCGTCACATTCAGATTCATCGTCACAAACGACCTTTTGCATCATCGAGTCGGTTTCAGATTGATTTATTAGACTAGGTCGAAGATCCGCTGTGCATGCCATGTCATTAGGACCAGTAAAAAGAGAACTGTTCAGAAAGAAAAAGAACAAAACAAGAAATTAAAATGGGACAAAAGAAAAGAACTTTATTAAATTTGCAGGATAAAAAGGGTTCACACTTTTACAAAACGAAAGTAAAATTTGGATTACACCCTTGAATAATCCGATCAAACAAATAAACAAACAAAACATTAATCAAAGCCTACTACCAAGACTCCCCTCGGACAGGAAGAGGAGTAACCGTCCAATTGTTGGTCTTGGCCTCAGGCCCCACAAATTTTATCTCTGCTCTGCTGGAACCTTCTCCAGCTTCCACCATACTGACATCCGCGAACAACCTCTCAAAACTCTGATTCAGGTTTTCATTTATACCGATCAAAGGTCCTCGAATCTTTAGGATCACTGACCCCTTGGCACTTGCTTTAACAAAAGACCTTGAGAGGCGTGGCACTGGTTTAGGCAGAAACCAGACCCTCTTCTTCATTCTTCGCGCCTCCTTCCTGTCTGCTGTGGTTGGTTTGAACCCCAACCCGAAGGTTTCCATATTCTTAGGAAGGGAAACAGGTTGGACTATCCCTTGAAGTTCAACTCCCAGGCCTTTTCCCGGCACAAATCCATTACCCAGCATTTCTGATACCATCATGACTGTTGCGGCAGCTACCCTAGGGTGCGGGATGATTTCTCCTTCAGAAATTTTGTTGGCTGACCCTGTATCGAGAATCTGGTAGACCCCGGGACCCTTGTCATCAGTGGTATCTATGAAAGGCACAATGGTTCCGCTCATGGTGCATGTTGTATCCTCGCCGTGCAACACGACCTCTTGTCTTTCCCACTCGAACTTCACTGTCTGATGTAGGGTGGAAGGCACCGCTTTAGTTGCATGAATCCAGGGTCGTCCTAACAGCAAGTTGTAAGATACCTTGGCGTCCAATACCTGGAATTCCATGGTAAACAGGACCGGGCCAATGGTCAGTTCAAGTACAACATCCCCCACAGTGGCTGTTCCGTTTCCGTCAAACCCCCGGACACAGATGCTATTTTCCCGGATTCTTCCACGGTCAATCTTTAACTGGTCCAGGGTGGATAATGGACAAATATTGGCGCTTGAACCGTTATCCACCAATACTCGAGTTACCACCGAGTCTTCACATCTGACAGCTAGGTATAGAGCTTTGTTATGCTCCGTACCTTCCACCGGCAGGTCATCATCTGAGAATGTTACCCTGTTCACCTCGAAAATCTTGCTGGCAATGGTTTCCAGGTGGTTTACAGAAATCTCACTGGGTACATGCTCGTTCAATATCTTTAACAGGGCCCGGCGATGTTCCTCGGAATGGAGGAGTAATGACAATAGTGAGATCTGGGCAGGTGTTTTTCTCAGCTGCTCAACCACAGAATAGTCTTGCACTTTCATTTTCCTCAGGAAGTCTTCAGCCTCTTCTTCTGACACTGGCTTCTTGGTTGCCACTGGGTTGGTTTTTCTTAACTCCACCGGAGCAAAACATCGACCTGATCGAGTCAGCCCTTGCGCTTCACAACTGACTTCTTCCACCTGTTTTCCTTGGTACGTCACCACTGCTTTTTCATATTTCCAGGGCACAGCCCTGCTGTCAAGCATTGGCAGTTGGACCACCGGCTTTATGGTCACTCGTTCTCCACATACCCCTTTCAACATGACTGCCGGTGTGGGCAGGATCCCTGGTATTACCAACTTGCTTGGCTCGGGTTTGCTTGCTATGACGGATGGGCTCTTCCCCCATATTACTACCGGCTTGAAGCCTCCCCCCTGCGACTGTACATTTGTTCCTCCACTGGTTAAGACTTCCTTCGGGGCGGCTTGGATCATCATCACCGTTTGTGAGGGTTTTCTTAATTCTCCTCCCTCACACACCAACTCAATCATGTGAGTTTCGTGGTGTGCTGGCAGTGGGTTTTGGTTGATGTTAGGAGCCTCCGGTGTCTGGACCTCGATCTTATTGGCGTCAATAAGATCCTGTATGGCATGCCTTAACTTCCAGCACTTCTCGGTATCGTGCCCGAGCATCCCTGAACAGTATTCACAACTGATTGAACGATCCAAATTCTGAGGCGGGGGATTTGGTTCCCGTGTATGGACAGGACTAACCAAACCCAATTGCCGCAGCTTGTGGAACACAGCGGTGTAGGTTTCTCCCAGTTCGGTGAAGGTTCTTTGTTTCCGCAACCTGTCATTTCTGGCATCTGGATTTCCCCGGAAACCTGCCCCTGAAGGATTTCTATATGCCCTTGGTGGAGGGTAAGTGTTTTGTGGTGGTGCATATATGTTCTGGGGAGCCGGTGCGCGCCATTGTGGGCGAACCGGAGGCTGAGTGTATACCTGGGCTTGGTGTACTGAACAATGTGGTTCTCGAGGCGGATAGAAATTTTGTGGTGGGTTGTATGGGTAGTTTTACCTGTGAGGCCTGGGTTGGTTGTAGTGCGGCCTGCCAGCCCTGGACCAACTGCCTGCCTCGATCGTGGCAACCTCTTCTTTCTTTCTTCTTAGCGCACCTCCCGTGCCGCTTTGAATAGCCTGGGTTGTGGCCTTAAGTGCCGAATAGTTTAAGATCTTGTCCGACCTCAAACCTTCTTCTATCATGACCCCTATTTTGACCACCTCGTTGAAAGATTTTCCAACCGTTGTCACCAAGTGACCAAAGTAGGTTGGATCCAATGTCTGCAAAAAGTAGTCTACCATTTCTCCCTCTCTCATGGGAGGATCGACTCTAGCTGCTTGTTCTCTCTAGCGGAATCCGAACTCGCGAAAACTTTCCCCGGGTTTCTTCCCAGTTCTCAATAACGTGAGACGGTCAGGGACTATCTCTAGATTGTACTGGAAATGACCTGCAAAAGCCTGTGCCAGATCATCCCACGTGTACCACCTGCTGAAATCCTGCCTGGTATACCATTCCAGTGCAGATCCGCTCAGACTTTGGCCGAAATAAGCTATCAAAAGCTCATCCTTGCCTCCTGCCCCTCTCAGTTTGCTACAGAATCTCCGCAAATGTGCCATGGGATTGCCGTGCCCTTCATATAAATCAAACTTGGGCATCTTGAACCCTGCCGGGAGTTGGACATCTGGGAAAGGGCACATATCTTTGTATGCCACGCTGACTTGATTGCCCAGCCCGTGTAAGTTCCTGAAGGATTGCTCCAGGCTTTTGAACTTTCTCAACACTTCATCCTGTTCAGGGGCCTTAACCGGCTTCTCAACCTCTGCCGGTACTTCCAAATGGGGATTGTAAGCCTGTGGTTCGGGTGCATGGAATGTAGGCTCAGGGGGATAGTATTGTGTATCATGAGCCTGAAACAATGGCTCACTGGTCGTTCGCTGCAAAGGGGCTGATGCAGGTCCCACAAAAATGGGAATATTGGGTGTTGGGAGAGGTTGATGGGGTGGTGGAGCTTGGGAATCATGAGGGCTTCTTTCTTGATGATAGAGGGGATTTGGGCAGCTTGTGGAAGGGCCAGAGTGAGGGTACTCCGGCACGTGTCCCAGTGTCTCAGGGCTCTTTTGCGTTTTGGCCAGGGCTAGCTGCATTGCATGCATCTCTAGTCCCATCCTTTCAATCTTTTCCATTGCCTCTTTTAGCAACTGGCTCATCGGCCTTTCTTCCTCATTACTATTCTCAGAAGTAGTCATGCTTGTTGCTACCGGTCCTTTGGATCTGGTTTGGTATGAATGTGTTGCCAGAATTCTTTAACAACTAACTGTCTGGTATCAGACAACAACAAACTTTGTTAGTGTTAGAGCTTAACAGATTTGATCATAACACATACAGGATGCAATGCACCTAGGCAGTTAACCGTTTCTACATGCTTTGCTTCAAACCACATGCGTCATCCCGGTTTGTTCATTCGTTTCTTTTTAAAGTATTTTGCGAAACCCCGCGTTTTATTTTATTTACATTTTTTCTTTATTTATTAAAAGCGGTCGAATCTTATGGGGATTGCCTACGTATCACGTCCCCGCGTGAATCAGACCAGGCGTAGTTCTGCCTTAAAGTAAAGACACATAGAAATTCTTCTGGAGTCACTTAATTTCATTATCAAAATTTGCTATTACACATTACTTCAAACAAAATAGCAACAGTACAGACTCCAGGGTTTTAAACTTGGTTTGAGGAAAAGAAAACAACATTGGGGAAACAACAAACAAAACAACCAGGACTCGATCAACAACTAATTTTCCAACTTAGGGACCCACGAGGCATCTTTCGGCCCTTTCGCGGCCCTAGGTGTAAGGTCTCTTTGCAAGCCCTTCAACTCGTTCATAATCCGACGGACGCAGCCCATGATGGAAGCAATGAGGTTTTCCCGAGGTGTCTGCTCGCATGCCAAACATTTTAGGTAGATGTAATGCCCGACTTCGTCAATTCTTGCCCGAATATTGTCCCTTTCTGCGAACAATTGCCTTATCTGTCGGCTCTTTAACCCTAGCGTTTGTGCATTGTCGGCGAGCTGATCCTGGAATATATCCATTTGCCTTTCCATCCTTGTCATTGCATTGTAATAGCGTCTCCGGTCGGCCTGGGCATCTTGTGTTTGCTTGAAGATCCGCTCTTGCAAAGCGGAATTTGTTTCCTTTGTTGCTTTGACGCTCAGTTCACAATTCCTCATGACTTGCTATAGGCGCTTTCTCCGGGCCATTGTACCTTCTGCCCATTTGACCCTCATCCTTGCTATGCAAGCCTCTGATAGGTCTAATTCTACCTGGCTCTGGATGACCTGATTTCTCAAACTGGCTATCAATCTTTCGTCGGAGCAACGCCTCTGTCGGTCGATGTTATTCTTACCGGCTTGGCGAAGCCGGGCCCTCAGGGTTTGGTTTTCTTGGGCTAACTTATTTTTTTCAGCCTGCTCTTGGGCGACTTGTACGTTGTTTTCGAATACCATCCTTTCAATTTGTCGCTTCAGCTTCCTAATTTCAACCAGGTAACCTTCCTCTTTTGCGGGCCAGTCCCATTGTTCTTGCGATGACTCAACAAAATTTCGGAGGTGAGGCCGTTTGGTTGGCCGTTTTACGATGTTCTTCTTGTTCTGCCAAGTGATATAGGCCGGCGAGACTTCACCCCTAGACACATCATTTACTCGGGTATTTGCCGTTAAGTACTGGCATTCACTCCATATGCAACGAACTGTCTTTTCAGGAAATTGGCCGTCACTGCTGACCTCGACTGCATAAGTGCTGAGATCTTCGTCCGGGTGTAGTACTTGACATCTTCCCAACTGCCTCATTACCCTGTAAGGGGCGTAAGGTTGAATACCCCTGAGTCCCATCAAGAGGAAGTGAGGACCAGTGGCGGGCATGTATATGATTTCTTCCACAGAAAGCCAACCCAAAGTCCAGTTTATTTGGTCTGCGGTGATGATCCGGAGATAGGATATCCATTCTTCAAACCCTCCCGGCGATCGGAAACCTGAAACCCTTAGGCTATAACCCTCGATGCAGCCCCCATTTGTAGACATGTAGCGCATATACTGAGGGTGGTGACACAAGTGTTCGATCATCCACATCTGTAACAACAAGTTGCACCCTTCGAAGAAGTCTGCTCCAGCCTTACAAGCCGTGAGGGCTCGGTATATTTCTGACATTATCATGGGAGCAAGGATGCTTTTATCGTTGGTAATCAGGATTTTGACGATTCCAGCCACCTTTAGGTCGATATTTCTATCTTTTCGGGGAAACACCACAAGGCCCAAAAATGCCACCATAAAAGCGAACCGCTTATGCTCATTCCATTTTACCAGATTTCCCCTGCTGCAAACACCACCTTCTGGATCATTGAATCCTCCTATGCTCCCGTACCTCTGGTATATGAATTGTAGGGTAGAAAAACCTCTATCCAGTTCAGCGTATGGGACTCCTTTGCTTATCTTCAATAGATCCATGAATTTGTGTGAATTCACAGCCCTTGGAGCGATCAGGTATTTGTGTCTCAAACCTTCAGTGACGTCCATGTAACCTGCCATTTCCTCTAAGGTTGGGGTGAGTTCAAAATCTGAGAAACGGAACACGTTGTGGGCCGGATCCCAGAATGTAACCAAAGCCTTTATGATGTCGCACCGAGGCTTGACTTTCAGCAAATCAACCAAACCTCCCAGGTGCAGTTTGACCTTGTCTTGCTCTGGCCTTTCCAAATCCTCCCACCATAATCGCACTTCCAGGGGGATTTTGCTTCTAACTGTCATCGGCAAACTTGGACTCATGCTCATTCTGCATGTTTATTGGGGTGATTAAGCGAAGATCCAGACTCATTAGACTCAAATACACAAATCGACACACTATTTTCTAGAAAAACGAAATTTTGGTTGTTTCTGAAAAGTACGATGTTACCTTAAAACTTTCGTTATTTGGTTTGTACCTCTATTTTGAAAGAACAAGTTGAGCCCGATGGGGGTTGCCTACGTATCCCGCACCATGCGAGAATCAAACTGACGTAGTTCGGGCATAAATCGAATTTTGGGGACACCCTATTTTTCTCTTAAAAATGAATCAAAGACTCCTTTTTTTCTTTTTTTAAAACAAATTAATAAGACACACATTTTTTCTTTTTTCAAAATTCTGGCAGAGCTTTGACCATTTTTGTGACTTTTCAAGAATAAATAAGTAACCCCTTAACCGTTATTCCTCTTCCCTTTCCAAACATTCCCGATATTCAGAAACCGGTCAGCATGCAAGCCTTGAAACAAGTAAATTCATAAAGCAAACAGGATGTAGCAGGATGACCTTTATTCTCAGGTTGCCTGTCTTAGACGGACCCAGCCCCTGTGCTGAGTCCCCTAAGTCAAATGCACATGATGCAAATAAGCGTTCCTACTAGGGATCCGGCATGAAGCTATGTTATGCTAAGCTGTAAAGCCTAGGTGTTTGTTCTAGACCTGGCTTACCCGAGCGGACAACTCGAGCCGAGGATGGGAGCTGTGTACTGGTAACCAAAAGGCCATCCGATTTTGCAACTCCTCCGAATCCTCGTTCTATTTTGGCATATGACACTAACAGAAAGAAGCCACGACCAGCGTGCGCTCCTCAAGAGAGAAGAGAAGGGTTTCGACACAGTTTATTTATACAGTCCAAATAATATCAAAGCAGTAAAAGCAGCATTTAGCACATTAGGCTCAAACACGTAAAAAAAAACCAGATAATAAATAAAGCCAAATAATAACAATTATTTCAAGCTCGAATTCTTAACCCTGAACCAGTGGTTCTGGGTTACAGATCCCCAGCAGAGTCGCCAGAGCTGTCACACCTCCTTTTTCCGCACCAGAGAGGGTGGGGGAGTTTTTCCAATTAAAGGACAATCGAAACGGGATTGGTTTATTTATTTCAGAGTCGCCACTTGGGAGATTTAGGGTGTCCCAAGTCACCAATTTTAATCCCGAATCGAGGAAAATAATGACCCTATATTACAGTCTGCGTACCAGAAATCCGGATAAGGAATTCTGTTAACCCGGGAGAAGGTGTTAGGCATTCCCGAGTTCCGTGGTTCTAGCACGGTCGCTCAACTGTTATATTCGGCTTATTTATCTGATTTTTAATACCATTATGAACCATGTGCAAATTTTATCTTTTAACCGCTTTATTTAATTATTATTATTAAGAAATGTGAACATCGCTTAAAACATATCTTTGGACTGTGTCACATGAAATGCACCCACAATCCGAAACATATTTTATTTGATGTTTTAGAATTTGGATTTGGGTCGCATGAAATGCACACCCGAGTTTAAGAAAATTAAATTATTAAAGACGCGCCTAAAGCAACTAGCGCATTATTATTTTGCGGAGGCCGTGAAATTCGCTAAACAACCCTCCTGAATTCTAAGTAATTTAAACAAGTATTTACTGAGGGCCCCACAATTTGTGTTTTTATTTGGCGAGGCTCATCTCATTCTTATTATTTTTTTTTAAAAGAATTTGCAACGTCATGAAAATGCATCTCGAACCACGTCACAATCAATGTACCCGTGATTAGAAACACCTTTCGACTCCGTTGAGAATTGGATTTGGGTCGCATAAATGCGCACCCGAGTTTAAGAAGGTAAGATTTATTAAGGCGCGTCCTAAAGAGTCTAACGCATTATTATTTTAGGAGGGTTGTGAGATTTGCTAAACAACCTGTCCTGGAACCTAAATGCTTCGATAATATACATTTAAACAAGGGCCCCGCATCTGCGCGTTTTGTTTATTTTCATCGAGGCTCATCTCGTTCTTATTTTTAAAAGGATATCCTATAACAACTACGTTTCTTGTCGTGTTTGTCTTTATCAATTAAAAATAGTAGATAGTCCTAATTAATTAGGTGCTTGCAAGTTGTTTGTAATGACATTCAGAAAAGCAAAAAAAAATCAGAAATGAGGCCGCACATACAGCCAGCCGAACAGATAATCCCGGGCCCAAATCCAGCCCATGCGTGATAGGCCAGACCTGGGCCTCTGCTTGTTCGATATGGGCCTACTTGGTTTGCTTCGGTTTGGGCTCGACCTTCATGAGATTTATGTTACAAATTTTATGTTTTTGTCTTAACAGATGGTTTGTTAGTTATATGGGACCATTGATCAGAAAAGACGAACTTAACCCCTTGTGTACAGTTTCATGTTTGGCATACGTTACAGCATCTATGGCAAAGTAAACTAAATCTGAGATGCAAACTAATTCATTGAGACCACTTTTATCTAACAGCATACATATGCGATTATCATTCGATACCCTACATTGACATCAACTAGGTTTGCAAACTACTTCCAGCATCCAAACAAGAATAACATTATTCTACATTACATGATATTTAGTGCAACAATCTATGTATAAAAAGACATTCTTCAAGTTTTCTCATTTTGTATTCATCCTCAATTTTCCGATTACATCTGACAGTGTATTAGGTGTGTACCTGGTATGGAGAACAACAGAAGAAAGGAATAGTTAGTCGGGCAGTATGCCACAAACACAGCAGCAGCAGATACACAGCAACAGCACAGCAACAAACCAAACCAAATGTTTTCCACTAACCTCAGACGACCAACAATATTTCCCAGAACAAAGAGGACCAACAAATAGTCGAGTACCAAACCAATGAACCCAGAAAAGAAGGATGAAACAACAGCAACAACAGAGTATTCAACGCAGCGACACTACCAATTCAATAACCAGAAACAGCTCAATCAATGCAAACAAAGAACTTGGCCAAGACAGCTTGACCAATATGCACTCTTATACAACTTTCAGGCAGTGTTTGGTTGCAGTGTTTACTGGAAAACTACCTTATGTTTTCAGTTTTTCTTTTTCTGAAGATTCAAAATCCCGCCTCGTTTAAGTTATCAAATGGCCTATTTATAAGCCACATGACCAAGGGAAGCTAAGCTGCCTGCCCTGCCAATTGGCAGAATGCCCATACCCTTTTAGGCCCATCCTAAGCATCTTTGGTGTCATCCCCCTTTATTCCCCACGCCTGGTTTTGTTTAATCAGGAGTTATGGGCATCATTTTATTATTCAATTTAAGCCCCATACCCTTGTGTCTTGTTCCCCCATTGGCATTAGTTTAATCCTAATTTAGTACCCCATTTGTCAGCTCACTTAAACTAATTACTTCTGTTCTTTTTAACACCCCAGAATACCCCTGTCAACATATTACTGCCCCTGCCTATTGCAGCATCAGGGCATTTTTTGAACTGATGAAAGTTCGAACTCAAGACTGCCTGGGCTGAACCTTTTCAGTCAGTTTTATAGTGCAAACAAACCATTTCAAACAATGCTGGGACATACAGTCAGTGACAAAGCTCGATTAGTCATGCGACATTATTAGCTCATTCGATTTATTAGTTATAGAAAGCTAATCGACGATATTTATCGAGTCGACTATACTAATTATAACAGGTAATAATCAATCGCTCACATAAACAATATGTTTAGGGACCTAAAGGGCATCAGACAATTTTTGTTCAATTACTGGGGCCTATATGAGTTAACTTATCTGACGATTAAACTAATCGACGATCATGTTTATCACAGAGTACATTCAGAATACACACATAGAAAATCAACCGACCAAAGAAAAAGGTCTTTAAAGAGATGAAAGAAATCCGAATGAAAAATAACAAAAATAACAAACAAACCCAACGAAACATGCTGACCACTTAACTAAAACTAACACAAAAGAAAGGAAAACGTACCGAAAATGTTTAAATCAAACAGACCCAAATCTGATTCATCTTCGAACTTTTGAGGCCGAACAAACTTTAATCAGGGTGTTCTCACATGAGAACACCTTGATTAAGGTCTATTAGACCTCAAACCCTTGTCAAAACTGGCCGGGTTCCCCAGGTGCATGTGTTTCAAGTTCTGGATTTCCAGATCTGGATTTTTAAGAGTTGTGGGTAGATTCGGACCAAACCAAGCTTGGTTTGGTCACGAGGAAGGTTAGGGGAATGTCTGGTATGAAGATGGGGTGGTTTGGCATAGGTCCGGGTTCGACTCAAATCTTCAAACGAAGATTCGAGACGAGGGAAGGTGATTCGAGGCAAGAGGGTAACAGATCCATGTTCAGGAGAGTGAGGGGGTCTTAGGGTGTTCAGGAGGTGGTCACCGGCGTTCGTGCCGCCGGCTTTAATGGCGAGGGAGACGAGGGCGGCTAGGGTTTCTAATGGGAGGTCCGGGCTCGACTTGGGGACGAAGGGGTGGGGTGTTGGTATAGGGGGCGTGGGTGTAAGAGAAGGTTTATATATGGTCTATGGGATTGGATCTGAGCCGTTAGATCAGATGATCTCAACGGCTTGGATCTGATGCTGAGAAATGAGACGGGGTCGTTTGGTAGTTAAACGGGGTCATTTGGTTTAAGTGAGGGATTGGGTCAGGCTGGTTATTTGGGTCGGGTTTGAACGTGGGTCGCTGAAAGAAGTCCTGAACCGTTAGATCGGCTGGGACGGACGGCTCAGATTGATTTGCCTGAAACGACGTCGTTTCAGGAGGTGCCTGGGCAGGCCTGGTTTGGACCGGGTCAGATCGTTGGTTTGGGCCTATTTTTGGTTTATTTCCTTGGCCCAAACCGCTTCCTTCATTCTTTTCTCCCTTTCTTTTTTCCTTTTTCCTTTCTTTTTTTTTAATCTTAAAACTAAAAAATAAAAATGAAATTCAAACAAACATAATTATCAAAATATTTAAATAAGTTAAATCGCACCCTAGAATATTTTTGTGAATTTTTCTTTTACTGAATGAATTATGGTCTAATTACCAGGACATACACATTTTGTATTTTGTTTAATAATGTAAAAATGGATAAAATGGACAGAACCACACATGACTAGCAGCACATGTTACGGAAACTTGAAAATTGTACAGCGAGGTCCTTTGTTACTATTTCTTTTGGAGTGACTGTCCGTGAAGCAAAAATCACGTGCTTACACACTGTATATAGTTAAATTGCACAGGTTTATTTAGTAGTCTGGTCCTAGCCTCGTCACTACTTCGCCGAGGTTAGGCTAGGCATTTACCAGCACATGGGGTCGATTGTGCTGATACTACACTTTGCGCTCTTTTGTGCAGACCCTAGTGTTGTAGACTTCAGACCGCAGTTGGATTGCTGATTTTTGCTCATCAGGCGACCCGAAATAGTCTTGCAGGCGTCCGCAGGCCTTGGCGTCTCCTTCTATCTACTATTCCTATTTCTTTCATGTATTTCCAGAGACAGTGTTGTTTTTATTTCTTTCAGACCTTTACTTGTAGTATTCTTAGACCGTCTATGAAACTGTGACACCAGTTTTGGGTAGTCGAGACTCAAATAGTTGTATTGGATTCATGTTCAGCTAGCTTATTGCTTTTTCTTCCGCTTATGTTAAATTCCGTTGTTTAAATGTTATTACTTCAAAATTATTAATGGATATAAAATGGGTAAAAAGGTAAATTGTTCACGTAATTGGCTTGCCTAGCTCACAATAGTAGGTACCATCACGACTCCCGAGGGTGAAAAATTCGGGTCGTGACAAGTTGGTATCAGAGCTCTAGGTTACATGGGTCTCACAGTTCGCAGACAAGCTTAGTAGAGTCTTAGGGATCGGTACGGAGACGTCTGTATTTATCCCCCAGAGGCTATAGAGTTAGGAAAAAAAACTTCACATTCATCCTTTCCTATCGTGCGATTTTGTTCTCTAAGTGCTAAATTGAAACCCCTACTCTTTTCCTTTCGCGAATGGCGAGGTCACATACCGCTTCTACAGCCGAACAACAGCACAAACTTGTGATAGATCAGCTACGTCTTCTGAGGCTTTGTGGAGGTTGGATAGGTTTCACCAGGCTCTTCACTACTACTTTCAGCGATGTATCTTCTGAGGATCCCCAAGATCATCTAGACAGATGTCACGAGGTTCTTAGGAACATGGGGATCGTGGAGACCAATAGGGTCGATTTTTCTACTTTTTGCTTGTCTGGATTCACCAAGACTTGGTGGAGGGATTACTGTTTGGCTAGACTAGCGGGATCGCCAGCTTTGACTTGGGAGTAGTTTACTCAGCTATTTCTGGAGAAGTTTCCCCCATCACTCCGAGAGAGGTCTATTGGAGGCAGTTTAAGTGTCTCCAGCAGAGTTTCATGATTGTTACCCAATATGAGACCAGATTTATCGACTTGGCTCGTCATGCTCTTATCATACTTCCCACTGAGAGAGAGAGAGTGAGGAGGTTTATTGAGGGACTCGTCCAGCCCGCTCAGTTAGCTAGAGGTAGAGGTAGAGGTATTAGAGGTGGAGGTAGAGATGCTAGAGGTGGAAGTAGAGGTATTAGAGGTGGAGGTGTAGGTACTGTTCTGGTTTGTAGTAAAGAAGCTTCGGTTTTATTTTGCGTCATATTTGGTCATGCCTAGTGATTCTTTGAGTGCCCCTATTTGTGTGTCTACACCGGTGGGTGATTCTATTGTGGTGGATCGTGTCCATTGTTTATGTATAGTGGTGATTGGGGGTCTTGAGACTCGTGTAGATTTGCTTCTTCTGGACATGGATGATTTCGATGTCATATTGGGGATGGACTGGTTATCACCTTACCATGCTATCTTGGACTATCATGCCAAGACTGTGACCTTAGCCTTCGGGTTTACCTCGTTTAGAGTGGAGAGGGACTCCTAGTCATTCTACCCGTAGTGTTATCTCTTATGTGAAGGCTTGGCGTATGTTCGAGAAGGGGTGTTTGTCCTATTTGGCATATGTTCGTGATTCTAGTGCTGAGGTTACTTCTATTGATTCTGTGCCTGTTGTTCGTGAGTTCCCTGAGGTATTTCTTTCAGACCTGCCGGGTGTTCCACCCAACAGGGATATTGACTTTTGCATTGATTTAGCCTTGGGGACTCAGCCCATTTCTATCCCGTCGTATCGTATGGCCCCGCCTGAGTTGAAAGAGTTGAAGGAGCAATTGCTAGACTTGCTTGAGAAGGGTTTTAATGGACCCAGTGTTTCACCTTGGGGTTCACCGGTGTTGTTTGTTAAGAAGAAGGACAAATCGATGAGAATGTGTATTGATTACCAGTAGTTTAACAAGGTTACAATCAAGAATAAATATCCATTGCCGAGGATTGATGATTTGTTTGATCAGCTTCAGGGTGCCAAGGTATTTTCGAAGATTGACTTGAGATCTGGCTACCATCAGTTGAGGATTAGGGCATCCAATGTCCCTAAGACAGCTTTCCGCACTCGGTACGGGCATTATGAGTTTTTGGTGATGTCATTCGGGTTGACAAATGCCCCATCAGCTTTTATGGATTTGATGAACTGAGTGTTCAAGCTTTATTTGGATTCGTTCGTGATAGTCTTCATTGATGATATTTTGATTTATTCCCACAGCCGGGAGGAGCACGAGCATCATCTTAGAGTGGTTCTTCAGACCTTGAGGAATAGTCAGTTATATGCTATGTTCTTGAAGTGTGAGTTCTAGTTGAGTTCAGTTGCATTTCTGGGTCATATTATAACAGCAAAGGGTATTCAGGTTAATCCGAAGAAGATTGAGGCAGTCAAGAACTGGCCTAGACCAGCATCAGCTACATCGATTCGGAGTTTCTTGGGATTGGCAGGCTACTATCGTCAGTTCGTGGAGGGGTTTTCATTTTTTGCAGCCCCGATGACCAGGTTGACCCAGAAGGGTGCCCAATTCAGGTGGTTAGATGAGTGTGAGGCGAGCTTTCAGAAGCTTGAGATAGCTCTGACTAAGGCACCAGTGTTGGTTTTGCCCACAGGTTCAGGGCCTTATACAGTTTATTGTGATGCATCTCGTATTGGATTTGGTGCAATGTTGATGCAGGATGACAAAGTCATTGCCAATGCTTCGCGGCAGTTTAAGATTCATGAGAAGAACTATCCGGTTCATGACTTGGAGTTGACAACCATTATTCACGCGTTGAAAATTTGGAGGCATTATCTATATGGCGTGGCATGTGAGGTGTTCACGGATCACAAGAGTCTTCAGTATTTGTTCAAACAAAAGGAGTTGAATTTGAGGCAGAGGAGGTGGTTGGAGTTGTTGAAAGACTATGATATCACCATCTTATATCACCCGAGAAAGGCCAATGTGGTGGCCGATGCTTTGAGTAGGAAGTCAGCCAGTATGGGCAGTCTCGCTTATATTCCGGTCGGTGAGAGGATGCTTGCTTTGGATGTTCAGGCTTTGGCCAATCAGTTCGCGAGGTTGGATGTTTCTGAGCCTATTTGTGTGTTAGTTTGCACAGCCGCTCGTTCTTCATTATTGGAGTGGATCCGAGATCGACAATATGATGATCCCTATTTGTGTGTCCTTAGAGACATGGTGCAACACGGAGGTGCCAAGCAGGTTACCTTAGGTAATGATGGAGTTTTGAGACTGCAGGGTCGAGTCTGTGTGCCTAATGTGGATGGGCTTCGAGAGTTGATTTTAGAGGAGGCCCATAGTCCCCGATACTCTATTCATCCGGGCACTGTGAAGATGTATCAGGATTTGCGGCAGTATTATTGGTGGCGGAGAATGAAGAAGGATATCGTTACATATGTGGCTCGGTGTTTGAATTGTCAGTAGGTTAAGTACGAGCATCAGAAGCCCGGTGGTTCATTTCAAAAGATTGAGATTCCTGAGCGGAAATGGGAGCGTATCACTATGGACTTTGTTGTTGGTCTCCTATGGACTCAGAGGAAGTTCGATGCAGTGTGGGTTATTGTTGATAGGCTGACCAAGTTAGTGCATTTCATTCCGGTGGTAGTCTCCTATTCTTCCGAGAGGTTAGCTGAGATCTATATCCGGAAGATTGTTCGCCTTCATGGTATGCCCAAGTCTATCATTTCAGATTGAGGTACGCAGTTTACCTTCCATTTCTGGAGAGCAGTTCAGTGAGAATTAGGCACATGGGTTGAGATGAGCACATCGTTTCACTCTCAGACGGACGGGCAGTCCGAGAGGACTATTCAGATTTTGGAGGATATGCTCCAAACTTGTGTCATTGACTTTGGAGGCTCGTGGGATCAGTTTTTGCCTTTAGCAAAGTTTGCCTACAACAACAGCTACTAGTCGAGTATTCAGATGGCTCCATATGAGGCTTTATATGGTAGGCGGTGTCAGTCTCCGGTTGGAAGGTTTGAGCCGGGAGAGGCTCGGTTGTTGGGTACGGATCTGGTTCAGGATGCCTTGGACAAGGTTAGGATTATTCAGGATAGGCTTCATACAGCTCAGTCCAGGTAAAAGAGTTATGCCGACCGCAAGGTTCGTGATTTGGCATTCATGGTCGGTAAGTGGGTATTGCTTCGAGTGTCGCCTATGAAGGGCTTGGTGAAATTTGGGAAGAAGGGCAAGCTTAGCCCTAGGTTCATTGGCCCGTTTGAGATCCTTGATCGAGTGGGAGAGGTGGCTTATAGACTTGCATTGCCGCCGAGCTTGTCAGCCATTCATCTAGTGTTTCATGTATCCATGCTTCGGAAATATCACGGCGATCCATCCCACGTGTTAGATTTCAGCACTGTCCAGTTGGACAAGCACTTGTCTTATGAGGAGGAGCCGGTAGCTATTCTAGAGGGGCAGGTTTGTCAATTGAGATCGAAGAGTTTTCCTTCTATTTGTGTTCGGTGGAGAGGTCAGCCTGTCGAGGCATCGATCTGGGAGTCCGAGTCCGATATGCGGAGCCGTTATCCCCATCGTTTCCCCGACTCAGGTACTTCCTTCTTCTATCCGTTCGAGGACGAACGGTTGTTTTAGAGATGGAGAATATGATGACCCAAAAGGTCATTACTTGTTTTTAAAATGAATTCTGCATTCTGAGGCCTTAAAAACCTCTTTTAGCATCTCATCGATTTGCGTGCGTAGTCCGGGCGCGTAGCCGGAAAGCCTATATGTGAAAATTTGTGAAAAATAATAAATTTTGACTATAAAATGATTTAATTTGACTTCGGTAAATGTTTTGGGTAAACGGACCCGGACTCGTGATTTGACGGTCCTGGAGGGTCCGTAGGAAAATATGGGACTTGGGCGTATGTCCGGAATCGAATTCCGAGGAAACTTTTAATGAAATTATTTAAAGGATTTAGAAATGAATTTTTGATCAGAACATGTTGGTATCGGGCCCATATTTTGGTTCCGGCGCCCGGTACAGGTCTTATATGTGATTTAAGATAATTCTGTGAAGTTTGGTAAGAAACGGAATCCATTTGACGTGATTCGGACCTTAAATGCAAATTTGGTGTTTAAAGAAGTTTTGAAAAATTTCATTGATCTTGAGGTTTAATTCGATGTTCATGATGTTATTTTGGTGATTTGAGTACACGAATAAGTCAATAGGATGTTTTTGAGGTTGTGTGTATATTTGGTTTGGATCCCCGAGGGCTCGAGTGAGTTTTGGATAGGCCACGAGGTACATTTTGAACTTAGAAAAATTACAGGATTTTTTCTAGTGTGATCAGGCCTGCAAGCTTCTCATTTGCGAAGCCTGGCTCGCAAACGCGATATCGCAAATGCGAGGGCTTGGCTACAAATGCGAACCAGCCCAGGCCTGCCTTATCTCGCAAATGCGAGTTGTGCTTCGCAATTTCGACCTCACAAATGCGAGGGTTGCTTTCGCAAATGTGAAAAATTCAGATTTCCTTAGGGTTCGCAAATGCGAGCTTCCCTTCACAATTCCCAAGCCAGCAGAGGTCGGGGTTCGCAATTGTGATCCCCTATTCGCAATTCCCACTTCTAAGACCTGCAACTTTTATACTTAGACAATTTTCAACCCATTTTTCACATCTTTTCAAAACACAAACTCCCTAGGGCGATTTTTCAAAAATAACTTTTCTTCCAAATCGATTGTAAATTAATTTTAACTCATTTCCTTCAATCATTAACATCTTTTAACATGATTTTAACTTAAAATCAATGATTTTATGGGAAAAATTGGGTGTTTTGGGTAGAATCTAGGTTTTTCAAAAATTGGGGATTTAGACCTCGATTTGAGGTCCGATTTCAAAACAAATTATATATTTAAGTTCGTGGGGGAATGAGTAATCGGGTTTTGGTTCAAACCTCGGGTTTTGACCATGTGGGCCAGGGGGCAATTTTTGACTTTTTGGACAAGACTTTGGAAAACTCATTTTATGCATTCAAATTGATTTATTATGCGTTTATTGATGTAATTAAGTAACTTGTGACTAAATACGAGCGAATTGGTGGTGGAATCAAGGGGTAAAGCTATAATTGAATCGTGAATTGTGTTCGTGGCATCGAGGTAAGTGTTTGGTCTAACCTTAGCTTGAGGGATTAGGAGTAGAGTCTTATTTGCTATGTGGTAATTGTTGAGTACAACGTATAGGCATGGTGACGAGTATCTATACGTTGGTGTCTAGCATGCCCGTGAGTCTTTATATTGTGATTATCATGACTTCGTTGTATCTTTCATGCCTTGGTGATGGTTTTTATTTGTTGAATAAAGTTTGTGGAAAGAATTATGACCTATGAACATTGAGGAGCGTTGGCTCAAGTTGTATAATGAATGGTGAAAGTATAAGTGACAATTGAACTTTTAGAGCATTGGCTTGAGTTGTGAAATGAGTTGTGAAGGTATAAGTGATAATTGAACCTCTAGAGCATTGGCTCGAGTTGTGAAGTGAATCGTGAAGTAAAAAAAATGAGAAAGAGAAGAGATCATTATGTTGTCACCCTTGCCAGGATATTTTTTATTTAATTGTTCTCTCCCTTGTCGGGATGTTGATGTTATTGATGTTGTTCCTTGCCGTGATTTAATTGTTGACTTGTTGCTCCCTTGCCGGGATTCTTATTGCAATTTCCTTTATTTCCTTGACCTATTGTTTGTTATTGTTGTTTGGGTGAGGAAGAGAGTTAAAACATGAAGGGTGATGCCGTGCATTGTTTGTTTTGTGAGGAAAGAGTGTAAAGCACGAAGGGTGATATCGTATTTCCTTGCCCTATTGTTTGTGATTGTTGTTTGGGTGAGGAAGAGAGTTAAAGCACGAAGGGTGATGCCGTGCATTGTTTGTTTTGTGAGGAAAGAGTGTAAAGCATGAAGGGTGATGTTGTGCCGCACGATGTACCATTCCGTGCCTATTATGTTGATTTCATGGTGCGGAAAGAGTGTAAATCACGAAGGGTGATGTTGTGCCGCACGATGTACCATTCTGTGCCTATTGTATTGATTCTTATGGTGAGGGCGAGAGTAAAAGCACGAAGGGTGATGCCGTGCACTTGTCCTTGATTTCCCTGATTCTTGCTGATAATTGAGTTATGTTGTCCTTTACGTTTATTTACTGATTTTCTGTTGTTTCTTGATTTTATTTCGAGGTTATTTATTCCCTAACCCTATTTGCCTTGTGATTGTTGTTTGGGTGAGGAAGAGCGTAAAGCACGAAGGGTGATGCCGTGTATTATTTTGGTGAGAGAGTGTTAAAACACGAAGGGTGATACCATGTATTGTTTTGGTGAGAGAGAGTAAAAGCACGAAGGGTGATGTCGTGCACTTGTCTTTGATTTCCTAATTTTTATTGATAACTGTGTTACGGTTTCTCTATACTAAATTGTTGGTTTCCTGTTGATACTTGTTGTACCCTGCAGCATGATTTCCCCTTCCTATTTTCAATTGAACTGTGGTGATCCTCATAATTATGTGTTGCTCTTCTGTTACTACTCGATGTTTCCCCACAACATGTTTTCCCCTTCCCATACTTGACTGTATATGACTGTTTCTTTCTGTACTTCTTTTTCGCTGTATATAGTTAAATTGCACAGGTTTATTTGGTAGTCTGGTCCTAGCCTCGTCACTACTTCGCCGAGGTTAGGCTAGACACTTACCAACACATGGGGTCGGTTGTGATAATACTACACTCTGCACTCTTTTGTGCAGACCCCAATGTTGTAAACTTCGGACCGTAGTGGGATTGTTGATTCTTGCTCATCAGGCGACCCAAGGTAGTCCTGCAGGCGTCCGCAGGCCTTGGCATCTCCTTCTATCTACTATTCCTATTTCTTTCATGTATTTCCAGAGACAATGTTGTTTTTATTTCTTTCAGACCTTTAATTGTAGTATTCTTAGACCATCTGTGAAATTGTGACACCAGTTCTGGATAGTCGAGACTCAAATAGTTGTATTGGAATTCATGTTCAGCTAGCTTATTGCTTTTTCTTCCGCTTTTGTTAAATTCCGCTGTTTAAATGTTATGACTTCAAAATTGTTAATGGATATAAAATGGGTAAAAAGGTAAATTGTTAACGTAATTGGCTTGCCTAGCTCACAATAGTAGGCACCATCATGACTCCTGAGGATGAGAAATTCGGGTCATGACAGCAAGGCATCGCGTTCGCGAGGTGGAGTTCGCATTCACGAAAGAGAGTTTTTCCGGACAGCCAAGTTTGTGCTTCGCAAACGCGAGGCTCTTTCCGCGTTCGCGAAGAAGGCGCACCTGGGCAGAGTTATAAGATTCAAAAATCGAGGGTTTTGGTCCATAATCTCAAAATTCATTAGAGAACTCGGGAGAAGGCAATTTTGGAGAGGATTTTCAGATGATTGATTGGGTTAAGTATTCTTCACTCAAAGTTGGTTAAATTCCATGATTATGTCTTGATTTTTATCATTTAATTTGGGAATTTGGGGTGAAAATTGGGGAAAATTGGAGGAAAATTTGGAGAGTTGAATTGGGGATTTGATGGGCCATTTAAGGTTCGATTTTGATATTCTTAGTATGTATAGACTCGTGGGAGGACGAGGATTCTTGTGATGTGATTTTTATCGAATTCCAAGACGTGGTCCCGGGGGCTGGGTTTGAGCAAATTCGGGATTTTTTGTCTAAGTTGATAATTTTCGTATGGGTTTCATTCCTTTAGCGTATATTGATGATAATATACTGATTTTGGTTAGATTCGGGGCATTTGGTAGCCGAATAGAGAAGCAAGGGAGTCGCGGGCTAGAGTTTGACTTGGCTTGAGGTAAGTAATGCTTCCAAACTTGGTTCTAATGGTTCAAAACCCCGAACTATGTGTTCTATGATTAATATTGAGGTGACGCAAATGCCAAGTGACGGGCATGTGGGCGTGCACCGTGAGAATTGCAGCCTGGATCATTTCATGGCACCGCTTAGTGAGTCTTTCTTGCTGATATCTGTGTTGTGATCATATGACTAAGTTAATGAGCTGTAAATCATGCTAAATATCATGTTAAGGCTTCACGCCGATACTGTTGAAGCCCGATAGGTCTTTTCTTGCTGTCACATCATTACATTCATTGATATTCTGTACTCAGTCTTGCTCATGCATATCATATCATGTCTCAGTCTCAATTATTATTATTTGGCACATCATATCATTGTTTCAGGCAATTTCATGATATTGTGAGCCCGTGTGTGTGAGGCTGAAGAGTGATGATTGAGTGAGGCTGAGAGCCTGATTGTGAGTGACAGTTATGGGATCGGGCTGTACGCCGAAGTGGATTATTGATATATGCCTTCGTTGGCGGTGATAGCGCTTGAACTGTAGGAGCCCCTCTGGAGTCTGTAACACACCCCCAGTGAGCGCGGTTGACTATATTCAGGGATGGATCTTCCCTTGGTATGGAGATGGATCTTCTCCATGAGGCTGAATGGCCTGTTCCTCCGTACTGGAGATCGATGGTCTGTGATGTGTATATATATTCCAGGATGAATCTTCCCTAGGCCCTGTGAGCCATATACAGTACCGAGTGGTTGTGAGGTTGTTATCATTACTATTATCTGGAGATGGATCTTCTCCATAGGTTGGATTGGCCTTCCTCAGTATTGAGTGACTGTTGTCAGAGACATATATATTCTGCGATGGATCTTCCCTGGGCCGTATTGAGCCATATACAGTACTGAGTGGACGAGCATTTGAAATTATGGGCACATGAGGCACTCATCATGGTGCATTTCATATAGCATGTGCATTGACATGTAGATATAGCAGAATCACATTTCTTTACCATGTTCATATCTGCTCTATTCACTATTTTGAGCTGTCTATTTAACTGGAAGCATGCCTACGTTTCTATACGTTATTTCTGATATCTTTGATGAGGTTGAGTTCGTCACTACCTATCAGTCCAAAGGTTGGACTTATTACTTACTGAGTTGGTGTACTCACGTTACCCCCTGCACCTTGTGTGCAGATTCAGGCAATTTTGATCCAGTGGCAGTGGTTGATCAAGGCTTCTGGCTTAAGAGATTATTGAGATATCTGCACGGCGTTCGCAGGCCTTTACTCTCCACCTTACTTTCCAGTTGTATTTCAGTTATTCCCTGAGGCCTTATATTAGATTATGTATTTCATTAGACGCTCATGCACTCAGTGACACCCCAGTTTTGGGCTGGATTGTATCTATTCTTGGAATTTCTTATGTTTCAAATAGTTATTTAATTGTTAAAAGCTTCCGTAAATGTTTTCAAACTTATTAATATCATGTTGATTGTTGAGTTGAGGCTGACCTAGTTTCACGATAGATGCCATCACGACGAGTCGGATTTTGTCGTGATAGGGGATTGTTTGTGTTGGTATTTAGAAGCTTTGTTTCAAATTCGAGATCACTGGGAGCATATTTGGGGTGGGATGATCGAAACTGAAGTGTCAAATTTGAAGAATATTTTGTTAAAACAACCAAAAAAATAATATGCCAATCGGGTAGATTTCGATGAATAACTTAACAGAGATGTAGAGTAAATATAGCATCAAGTCTATCAATCCGGTAAATAAATCGTTAAGAGCAAAAGTATGACAATCGGATAGACTTCGACGAACAATTTAATGCTGTAAAGAAACCTCTAAAGAGCTGTGTACGAGTAGCGAGCAGTTTTTGAAATAGCACAAATTTTGGAGACATTCGGCTATGACCAATCCCTTGCAGAATGAACCATCCAACGAAAACTAGGAAGTAGGAACAGAGCTATGTATATACTATACTCAATCCCCGAACTAATGAAAAGATTAGTTCTGTACAATTAGCCCAGGCCCGTATACTTGAAAAAGGGATTTTTTCATTCCTATACGCTATTTGAAACTTTATTACCCTTAATGTTTATGTTTAGTTAATTACCCGGCATAAACAAGTTTTGTTTACAAAATATATATAATCCACCTTAAAAGGCTCCCAATCCATTATTTGTGCCTTAAATCAAATGATGTATATACCTTTTTCCTTTTTTCTATCCTTTTTCCCCTTTTCTCTCCTGATCTTCTACCCAAACTCCAAATCTTTTTGTTTCGTCTTTTTTGTACGTGCGTGTAATGAACCCTCTATTCAAATTACCCTACGGCGGAAACTCCTCTTTTTGTGGAAAAAAGAAATTGTGGACGTACCCACAAACAAAGTAATCATGAGAAAGAACGTGTACTTTAGTTTCTCTTTCATATTTCACAGCCCTCAGTCATCATTTATTTCATCAATTATCTCTCCATTTTCAGCTTGCAAATTCACCAGCTTACAAAAGGATTCATCGATTCCCAGTCCAAGTTTCCTCCAGAAGTAGAAGTAGATTTATCAATAAGCATATTTAGTACTTACTGACGAAGATTAAGAAGAAATGGATACTTTTTGCTGGGGAATATGCAGGCACAACAGTATAACAAAGTTCCCATTTTCTCAGGACAGAGTTTTGAAAGTTGTTCATAATTCAACAGAGATGATTATATACAACTAAAATATCATACCACTTGAATACAATTTTTATAAATTTTTTATTAATGTGTCTTTTGTATATTTTTGTATTTGATTATGCACAGTAAAAATAAATTTCATACAACTAATTATATATTATACAACTTATCTACAATTTTCATACATTATTTTTACTCAGTTATATATAACCACAGTATCATACAACTTAAATATAATTTTTATACAATATTGTTCAAATTTCATACAATATTTAAAAAAAAATATATATATAAACAACAGAATACAATTTTTTCTATAAAATTCTGCAGTATAATGTATGTCATGTTTTCTTCTTCTTCTTCTTCTTCTTCTTCTTCTTCTTCTTCTTCTTCTTCTTCTTCTTCTTCTTCTTCCTCTTCTTCCAATCTGAAATTCAGCCAAAATCAAATCTAATTTTTACCAAAACACCCTCAAAATTGAGATATAACTCCAAATAATATTCCCAATTATTTGCAACAGTACCCAATCCAAACAAATAATGGTGTTTGAAAACTCAAATTCAAATTCAAAGTTTAAAGCTTTTTAATGGTTATCAATGATGGAATTGCTGATCTCTTTTTCTTTGCTTTACATTACTGGAATTAGGGATTGAGAGATAGAGAGAGACGTAGAGAGAATTCCTAATTGTTTACAATAACACCCAATTCAAACAAATAATATTTTTTGAAAACCCAAATTCGAATTCAAAGCTTTTTAATGGATGTCAATGATCGAATTACTGCTCTCTTTTTCTTTGCTCTACATTACTGTAATTAGGGATTGAGAGATAGAGAGAGATGTAAAGAGAGAGAGAGAGAGAGAGAGAGAGAGAGAGAGAGAGAGAGAGAGAGAGAGAGAGAGAGAGAGAGAGAATAAGGATGAGAAATAATTGATTCCTAATATAAAGGGATACTCATTTAATTTCTAAAGTGTATATAATTGGTAAATTTATATATAGGAGGTAATTAAATTGAAACTTGAGTAGAGAGAGTAATAAAGTTTCCAATAGTGTATAAGTATGTAAAAATCTCTAAAAAAAAAAAAGATTACAACAGTCACCCAATGAACGAATTACAGAATTACTAAAGAGAATATAGAAATGTGCAAGAAGAATAAAGTATTTTCCACCACTTAACTATAGAATTGTCATATATTATTTTCAGCCAATAAAAAATTATCATTATGTATAACATTCAAAATATCTTGAAAAAAGTAATTTTTTCGGAGTGTGTGGTTGGAACTCATTGAAAGCACCTTACGGAGGCAATATATAAAACTTCATAAAGATTAGAGGTGATTTGAAACTTGGAGTCAAAATTCGTAACTGAAACCGAGTTGGAAAATATTATTGAGACATACGTATATCATTATATATCCATGTATAATACACATATATATACATAGATATCCACTTACGTAGGGATACAATAGGGGATATATGTATATAGATATACATGATGATATACACCGCCTCAAAAGTCTATTTTCACCTTTTTCACTAGGTTAATTTATACGGTATGCCCACCGGAAATGCTAGTTAACTCAATATACTTTTGAAATATTTATTTTACCATGTATATCAATTTTATAAAAGTTTATTACTTCTTAAACTTTTAATATCATTATATGTCATTAAATAAATCTCACCTTTTAAGGAACTAAATTATCTCTCACTCCAACTTAATAAATTCCTTAAAACACTCCATCATCCCATATTTTAAGGGATTGGAATTATACATGTTCACCAAAAAGTCCACCCCAATAATTTCTCTATGAAGTCCTCCATAATCTTTTTCTTCTCTTTCATCTATGTAATCAAAAGAAAAATAAAATATCGTGACAATGTTTTAATTTGGGATATAATATATAAACTAAAATAAAATATTAGAATATGCTATTCAAACCAATACACCATAATATTCTAATGAAAAATACATTAGTCAAATCAAACAACGATGATATTCCAATTTGGAATATTCAAATCAAACATAACACAATATTCTAATTTGGAATACAATATTCTAATCAAACATACCACGATATTCTAATTTGGAATACAATATTCAAACCAGATTTTTTCAAATTAAAAAATTATAGAATATTTGGTTTATATATTGTATTCCAAATTAAAATATTATTTGAATAATGTATTCCAAATTAGAATATTATAGTATGTTCTGTTTGAATATTGTATTCCAAATTAGAATATTATGATATATTTAGTTTGAATGTTGTATTCCAAATTAGAATATTATAGTATTTGAATGATGTATTACAAATTAAAATATTATGGTATATTTAGTTTGAATAATATATTCTAAATTAGAATACTGTGATATGCTTGGTCTAGATAGCATACTTGTCATTAGAATATTATGATATATTCGATTTGAATTGTATTTCAAATTAGAATATTGTGGTATGTTCAAAATATATGGGAAGATTTGAAAGTATAGAGTATACAATATCAAAATGAAGTTCTAATGGAAAATAGGAATATGATTTAATTAGGGGAAATGTGAATCTCAAAATTCATTGAGTAAAGGTTTCAATAATTAAGGCTACATTTAAGGGATATTATCCCCTTATTAATAATGGTTGTTACACACATAAGATTCTCTATCAAGATATACAATGTAATTTCTTTATAGATATACAATATAACTTTCATAATTAAGACATAGTGAGTAAAGAGATTTATATAGGGGTATACGGCGTTAAAACCCCTTTTCATAAAGCCTCAGCCGCAACACGACCGTAAAAACATCTTAACCACTAAGGTGTCAAATGGATGGACTGGGCCAATTTTGGGCTGGTCAAAATGACTGAGTCGATAAAGGGGCGGGTCATCCAAGATTACTTGGGATGAGATGAGTTGGGTCAAGATGGGCTAAAATTTAGGTCATCGCCTAACGCACCCACTCTTACCAAGATTTAATTAATACTCCCTCCGTTCCAGTTTATGTGAACCTATTTCCTTTTTGGTCCGTTCCAAAAAGAATGATCTCTTTCTAAATTTGAAAACAATTTAGCTTAAACTTACAATTCTACCCTTAATGAGAAACTTTTATAATCACACAAATACTCTGGGCCCCTGTTTAACTTGTTTAGGACCACAAATTTCAAAAGTCTTCATTTTTCCTTAAACTCCGTGTCCAGTCAAAAAAGTTCACATAAATTAAAATGGAGGGAGTATATGTTATTTTCGTATGAATTGTTTAGCTAATAAATAAGACTTTTTTATGTTGTTATGGTCATATATAACATATCAAACAAAAAAAATTATTTTAAAGATATTTTAGTAAAGTTACCCATGGATCAATTTGAACTAAAAATTAGCCCAACTTTAGCTGGGATGAGATGAGTCGATTTGACCCGTCCAACTTTGGGCGGGTCATGTTTTTCTGGGCCAATTTTGATACCTCTAATTAACCACCAAAAACTAATTTCAGTCCATCAAAATTTATGCTCACCAGAATTTTAAATCGGAATTTTGAAAATTTTCATCGTCATGAATCTCCAATAACTCGGCAATTCATTTTCAAACAGCAAATAGAGATATATATAGTTCAGCATGTGGATTCCAATTTTCAATCAATGGTTCAGCTCCAACAGATCTTCAAGCAACGAATACGCAGTAAAGGGTTTTTCGAAAAGTTCAATTAAGTGAAGCAACTCAATCACCGTTTTTTTATTTTAAAAAACACAAACACCAAATTGGATTCAAGCTAAGGCCATCGCGCCCACATCCAATCTTGAAATCCTGTTCGACATCAAGTAGACGAAATCGTCTTCTAATCAGTCTGGTGGATTCCCTGGTGTTCGAAGTTGCACTGCTGTCTTTTTCCGATTGAAGGGTGCAATTTAATTAAGTGGATTAGTGTTAGCACTCCGCCACTTTGAGCTTGACTTGACAACGAGAGCGTTGTCACGGGGCAGCAAGAGTGTTGCCAAGCTAAGGTGCACGAGCTAGCACCAAGGCAAAAAGGGAAATGGGCAAGTGATGGCCAAGGCTTTGACAAAGGCAAGGCAACTTGGCAAAGACTTGACAATGAGATACGGGCTGAGGATGACACTTGATCTTTGCAAAGGTATCAAGACATGAGGTAGTGATTCCAAGGCAAGGAAAAAACGAAGTGGGCAAAGGCAGACTAAGTGCAACGGAAGGCATGCGCGCGCGAGGAAGGCTTGTTATAACAGTGTGGCGCGGCAAAGGGCCATGTGCATGAGCAATGGAATGGGCAAAATGCGGCTACAATGCACATGAGAACAAGGCATTGGCGCCTGATTCAAGCCAAGTCACGCACATGGGCAGCAAGCTTTCAGATTGACCAAGTCAAAGCCGGTTACACGATACATACTATGCACATGGACGGCAGTTGGCTTTTGCTAAAAGCTAGCAGAATTGTTAGCACGTTTTTGGGGCCATGATTCCATTATTAGTAGCATGATCTACATGATCTTAGTAGTTGGGAGATGTCAACTACACTAGGCCAAAATAATGGGCTGTGTGGGACAAGTATCTAAGCCTAAGTACGACAAGTATAAGGCAAAGGGGTTGTCTCATGTGTTATAAATAGGCAGCATTCTTATGCTTGTGGGCAGTAGAGAAAAACGTGTAGAGTGCATGTTTTGAATTAGGAAAAGAGTTTCCTGTATATTGTGCCTTGTGTTCTTATTTATTTCTGTTGCCTTAAATTAAATTTCGTAGCCTAAATGAGTTCCTAAACTTACTATGGTGAAGCTGCCTAAAAATATTTTAATTAAGCCCAAAATTGCTGTAATTTTGGCAAAGTGTTGTGAGAAGGCTAAAGTCAAGTGCGGGACTTGACTGCCGCACAGGCTGGTTTCGGCGGACAGAAATCACGCCCGTGACAGTTAGTTTCATGGAGTCTTTAAAATTGGAAAAATATTATAGATCCCACATTCAAGGAAATATTCTAAACTTTAATTCATATTACTCTTAACAAATAACCAAAAAAATCACATGAATACATATTGCGATACTATAAATAATAAATTTTACTTGCATCTTCCGAAAACGACATGTCATGCACATGCACTCATATTCAAACCTTATAGGAATAATTTTTTTTATCAAGCTTTGTAGAATAAGTAATTACCCAGTAACATTTATTAGTCCAATAATTAAAATTCGCATGAAAAGTGCAATTGCAAATGAGAATATTATTAAGGAGAATTTGTGTGCTTTCCAAATTTCTAAACTTCATCTCCAAAAGTAAATTTATGTATGTCCAACTGAAGTCCAAAATCAGTCATCGAGATCCGTATAGCTTAAAAGCAACATAACGAAAGTTGATGAATTTGAATTGTGAAAACCTTCGTAGGTATCTTTGTGTAAGGTAAAATTGGTTTGTAATAAATGATCGAATAATAGCATGCCACGTGGAATTAAAAATATGTAAAAGGCCAGTCAAGTAACTATTAGTATCGAAGCCTGGTCAATAGGAGCAGTTCGAATATTTGTCATCGGATAACATTCAATGAAGAATATTCTCTATTATTAAATGAGCATCCGTTGCAAAGAATATTTGCATTCATCGCTTGCCGTTACATATTCATCAATAGCTCCTATTGTCATTTAAGAGGGGCTTGATCCTAGGATTTTCTTTTCCTAGATATAGCTATAAATAGCAGGCTCAGTAGCCATTGTAAGATAGGAAATTCTTGGCAAAAATTATGTTGTATTCTACTTTCACTCTCAATTAAAACAACTTTATTTACTCTTTTATATTCTTCTCATTTTTGTCCTCAGAGACGCTATTCTCGGAACTAGGCTTGTCATTTTCTTCAATCTTAATCGCTAAGTCTTACTTTTACTCTTGTTTATTTACCATTTTTGGATCAAATCAGCTCGCTTGTCTATAAATTACGTAACAAATTCAACTGTACTATTTTAGGGGTAAACAGTTTGGCGCCCACCGTATTGGTCCTTGCGTTTATTACTAACTTGTTTGATTTTTTCCTTAGCATGAAGTCGAAGACGACAAGTAATAGTGTCAACATTGCGCACAACGTTGAGAGACACAATAATCTGCCTCAACATAAGGATTCAATCAGTGAAACCTGTAATGAAGGGGACGAGGCAACTCCGGTTCGTGAAAGGCAATACCCCCGGCATGTATGGGAGCCAACTCCCGACGACGCGGAAGAGGAACACCTAGTGGAAACAGTAAGAATCCTAAGAGAGCAATAGAAAGCCATCATGGGCCACCTCTTAAGACAGGATCAGGTGATGACAGAGTTGAAGCTAGCATTGTCAGGCACTTCCAGCAATACAAATGGAAGGTGCCCGGTTCCTCTCGGCGTTCCTGCAAATCAAACGACTCGAAGGGTTGATAACAATACCCCGAGGGATGAGGTCGGTTTCGATGGTGTAGGGGGGACCGGTAGAGGATCTGGTAACAATAACGACAATGATCTCTTCAAAACCTAGCTCATGAGATTTACGAGGAAAATGAACAAATGGATGGATCAAAACACGAAGGAGTTTCATGCCCGAATGGATCAGATTTCAGGCGCACCACCAGTTTTGAAGGGCCCAGATTTGAAAAATACACTTAATTACCATTTAAACCGAGCCCAGCACCAGATTAAATTCCGAAGAGGTTCAAGATGTCGGATATACGAAAATACGACTGGACTTCGAACCCGCAGGTGCACATCACAACTTATAGTAAGTCCATAAAAGGGAACGATTTGGCTAAGTATGAGATCGAATCGGCTCTACTGAAGAAGTTTGGAGAAATCCTCACAAAGGGGGCACTGATATGGGGTTCACTCTTACTCGAGCATTCAATTTACTCGTTTGAAATGCTTGTAGATTTATTCATCATGGCCCATACCGGGGCCAGGAAGGTCTAAGCCAGGAACGCGAACATATTTAGGATCGCACAAGGTGAGTCTGAATTATTGCGGGAATTAGTGATCAAATTCCAGAAAGAAAGGATGCTGCTACCAGCCGTACTAGACGAGTGGGCAGTGGAGGCATTCACAAAGGGTTTGAATTCCAGGAGCTCCGATGCCTCCCAAAAATTGAAAGAAAGCCTGCTCGAATTTCAAGCGACTACATGGGCGGATGTTCATAACTGCTATGAGTCAAAGATAAGGACAGAAGACAATCAGCTCGGGTTCCCAACATCAACCAAGGGACGGGATCGAGACAAGAACAAGGATAAGTTCAAAAGCATTTTCGATGCGGATCGATGATCTGCTAAATGTCATTTCCTTCCATGCGAGAGAACCGAAGGACGCGGCAACAAAGGGTTCTGGTCCTTGGATAGGTTCGCTCCCAACAGAAGAATTTACCGTGGCCAGAACAATGGATCATTATAAGGAAAAGATGTATCGAGGGCCCGAGGTTCCACATATTCTAGGTTGTCAAAATATAATTTCAACATCATCATAGTGGAGTTGGTATCAGCGATGAAGAATATCAAAGAAGCACAATTCTCGAAGCCAATCAGATCTGATCCCAGCTAGAAGGATCATAACTTATGGTGCGAATATCATGGGACTCATGGCCACAAAATCGGGCATCTTCATGAAAAGGTGGCGATGTTGTTAAAAAAGGGCCATCTTAGGGAGTTCTTGAGCAACCAAGACAAGAGCAATTACGCCGTAGCCGGGACAACGCAGACCTTCGAAGGTAGTGAAAGACTCCCCCTGGTTGACCATCAATATGATTTTCGGAGAGAATAAAATTAATGGTGTAACCTTCTCGGTGGACAAGAAGACAAATGTATTAGTGACCCACAACAAGAGACTCCGAAAAATCACCGAAGATGATATCACCTTCACGGAGGAAGACGCTGATAGACTTCTTCTCCCACATAACAACACCCTGATAATCTCTCTTAATGTCTTAGATTTCAAGATTAAGTGTGTTTTGGTTGACCCAAGAAGCACAACCAACATCATTCAATGGAGAGAGTTGGAACAAACAAAGCTAGCCGGA
The DNA here is from genome assembly GCF_000715075.1 of Nicotiana tabacum. Taxonomy (NCBI): domain Eukaryota; kingdom Viridiplantae; phylum Streptophyta; class Magnoliopsida; order Solanales; family Solanaceae; genus Nicotiana; species Nicotiana tabacum. The sequence continues at coordinate 66,602,290 of NC_134087.1, forward strand.
AGCATCATTCCGATAACAAAACTCCTCGCTGGGTTCAACTTCGCAAGTGTGACAACCCGAGGAGAGATCCTGCTACCCATGAACACCGAAGGGGTAACCAAGACCACCTTATTCGAAGTGGTCAACGACGACATGTGTTATAACATAATCCTCGGAAGCCCATGGTTATATGAGATAAAGGTCGTGCCCATAACATATCATCAACTACTAAAATTCCCGACCTCAGAGGGAATCAAGCAGATAAGAAGATCAACCGGCAGCAAGAGAGATTAACGTAGTGTCGATTTCCAGTAGCAAAGGGAATGATCCCAACAAATAACAATTACAGGAAACTACGCCTATTCCCGTTCCAAATGAAGGTGATAAAAGCGAGGAGTCATCGGAATCCCACCAGGTACTGAGATACTTTCAGGTACTGGAGGAGACAGACGCAACCCAGTCCACTATAGAAGAACTCGAGCAAGTGACTTTGTTCTAAGAATCTTGTAAAGGAAGTTTCACTTGGGAACAAGACTCAATCCCGAACTCAGGTAAGGATTTATTAATTTCCTTAAAGCTAACGTTGATTGTTTGGCATAGTCGCACTCGAATATGATAGGTATCCTATCAGAGGTGGCCGTGCATAAGCTAAGTCTGGACCCGAAATTTCCACCAGTAAGGCAAAAGAAATACCCAATAGCTGAGGTCAGAAAGAGGTTTGTTAAAGAGGAAGTAACTCTATTACTCGACATTGGTTCAATCCTGGAGGTAAATTATCCAGAATGGTTATCTAATGTAGTTGTAATTCCAAAGAAGAATAACAATTTTAGAATATGCATAGATTATAAAGACTTAAATAAGGCGTGACCTAAAGACTCGTTCCCTTTGCCAAACATTGATCAAATGATTGATGCTATGGCCGGGCACGAGTTAATGAGTTTCCTTAATGCCTACTCTGGGTATAATCAAATCAAGATGAACCTGGAGGATCAGGAAAAAACGTTGTTCATTACAAACATTGGCACATATTGTTATAATGTGATGCTATTTAGGCTTAAAAATGTTGGAGCCACTTATTTAGAGGCTCATGAGCAAGATGTCCGAGAAGAAAATAGGAACAACAATGGAAGTGTATATAGATGACATGTTAGTCAAGTATTTGAATGCAAGTGATCATTTGAAACACCTCCAAGAAACCTTTGATATCTTGAGGAAGCATAACATAAAACTCAACATAGAAAAAAGTACATTAGAGGTTGGCTCCAGTAAGTTATTGGGGTTCTTGGTCTCACAGAGAGGGATCGAGGTAAATCCCGATAAAATCAAAGCCATTGAAGATATCTCGGACCAACTAACGAGTGTAAAAAAGTACAGAGGCTAATCGAAAAATTAGCCGCTTTAAGCGGGTTATCTCTCGATCCTCAAAAAAATGTCATCGCTTCTTCTCACTTCTGAAGAAGAAGAATAATAATTGCAAATAGAGTCTGGAATGCCAATGGGCCTTGAATGATCAAAAACGCTACCTATCAATCCCCCCCGCTACTATCAAAACTAGGGGAAGGCGAACAATTGCTGATATATCTAGCTTCTCGGAAGCAGCGGTAGGTGTCGTTTTAGTCCGAGAGGACAAATGTATGTAATTTCCTGTCTATTATGTTAGTAAAATATTGTCAGGAGCAGAGACTCGCTATCCGCACCTAAAATACCTGGCCTTAGCTCTCATAGCCGTCTCTCGAAAGCTTTGGCCTTATTTTCTGTGCCACATGATAGCTGTTGTGACAACCTTCCACTTACGGAATGTTCTTCACAAGCCTGAGATTTTAGGCCATTTGGCTAAGTGGACAGTCAAAATTAGTGAGTTTGATATTGAATACAAGCGTAGGACTGCGATCAAACACAAGTTTTGGCCAACTTTATGGCCGGTTTCAGTCCCGGGTTAATTACCCTGGTTGCTAAAGAGGCTGTACTGGTGTCAGAAACTACATTAAGAGTTTGTACCTTGTTTACAGACGGAGCTTCCAACGTAAAAGTTTCGTAGCTCGGGGTGGTTCTAATCACACCCTTGGGGGAAACCCTGAGGCATGCCATTAAAAATATTTCGTAAACTAATAATGAAGCCGAGTATGAGGCTTTGGTTGCTGGACTTGAATTTGCCCGGGTACTTGGCTCTGAGGTCATCGAGATCAAATGTGCTTCCCGGCTGGTAGTAAAACAAGTGTATATGATTTTTGATACAAAGGAGGAACGCATGCAACAATATGTGAATAAGGTTCAGGCATTGCTTGCATGATTCGGGGAATGGTCGATCATACACATCCTGAGAGACGAGAGTGTGGAAACAGATGCATTGGCTAATGTAGGGTCATTTATAGAGATGAAAGGATCTGACTCCGGTACTGTCGTTCAACTTTTTCAATCGGTACTAGATGTGGTTTGGGACTGGAGGAATGAGTTCGTCGAATATCTTTGGCATGGCAAGTTGCCCGAAGACCCGAAGGTGTCTCGGGCACTACGCACCAAAGCGGCTCGTTACTGCCTCATGGACAGGCAATTATATAGGAGATCGTACCAGGCCCATTAGCCCAATGTCTAGGAGCCTCGGAGGGGGACTATGTGATGAGAGAAGTCTATAAAGGAATTTGTGGGAACAATTCCAACACAGATTCATTGGTACTAAAGCTGGTTAGGGCAGGATACTATTGGATTCGGATGGAACAAGATGCAAAGACATTCATTCAGAAATGAGACAAATCTCGATTCTATGCATAGTTGGTACACCAAGCAGCAAAACTCTTGCATTTGGTGTTGTCCCCGTGGCTATTCATGAAATGGGAGATATATATAGTCGGCCCACTGCCATTGGATTCCAGAAAGGTAAGATTCCTCTTAATTTTAACTGCCTACTTCACTAAATGGGTTGCAAAGCATTGATTTCCACAATCTGTTTTTGCTACTTCTTCTCCTTCACTATAGTTGAAAGTACTTTGTATTCGAGTATCCTTGCTTAATCTAAGTAATTCTTGACTTCTGTCTTAGTATCCTTCTTCTATTAAAGACCATTTTTCCAATTTTAGCAGCAATTCCTTTTCTGAAGCTGCTAGGACGTCAGTATACTGTTGATGCATTTGTTGCTGTATTACTTTCAGAGCTACCCTTGTTTGATCTATCTTCATGGTTATTCCTTTAAATTATACATTATTAAGTGCCTCAATTGTGGTCTGAGTGATTTCAGCTTTTCCCATATTCTCTTCATTCTCCCCTGATTAGTCTGCATCCTCCATTCTTTTTCTATAATAGGCATGAAATTTGGATGATCAGCCCACACATTAAAGAATCTAAATGGAGTTTTGACATTATGATCTTTGGATTGGACGTTTAGAATCATTGGAGCATGATCAGTGATAAATGTTTCTCCATATTCATTCTGAACATGACTATATTAGAGCATCCATTCATCGTTTCCCAAAGTTCTATCAAGTCAGCTGCAAATTCTATCATCTCTTGCTTGTTTGTTAGTCCAAGTTTAGTATTCACCCTTCCATGGAATTTCATTCAGGAAGAGGCTATGTGTACAATTTGATAAATCCTTCAGCTCTGCTATAGTTACTGGTGCACCATAGAGTCTATCTTGTGGATAAAGTAAGGCATTAAAATCTCCACTTAGGAACTAATGTGCTGTTGTTTGGTTGGAGAGATCCTGCAGATGTTCCATAACTCTTTCCGTTGCTCGATTGTGTTATATCTATATACCACTGTCATAAAGCATGTATCAGTGGGCTGTCTTCCTGCTATATAGAAATGGATATACTAAGCTGATTCTTGAATCATTATGAGGGCATAGAATCCAGACCCTTCATTTACTGCATGTCTGTAGTTGGTCACACAATTCCATCCTGGAGAGATTCTGTTGGCAATAATAGCAACCTTATTTGCTTTAACTCTTGTTTCTACTAAACCAGCTAAAGTAATTTTATTTACTTTGAGATATTTCCTAGTTCCTTCTATTTATACCTCTTATTTATTCCCTGCATATTCCACACTAACCAATTCATGCTAGAAATGTAGATACCCACCTATATCAGTGGGTAATTTCCTCTCATTCACATAATCATCATCTTGAATCACACCAAATCCATTGATGATAGATATTGTGACACCCCTCATGTTATTTTGTATTTGATCATGTGTTGTGTTCTGTATCTTCTGTCCTCTATTGGTACTCCTCTGCACTTGAGTAAATTCTTGCTCATTAGTTTGTATTTGGTATGGTGGATTTACAGTCATCTTGGCCTGATCTTCCTGTATTTTATCACTTTTTGCCTGTGCTTTATGTTCTTCTGATAAATTTTCCACATTGTTTGTTATCATTCTCCCAGTAGTTCTCCATTGTTGTACTATTTTCCTGGGCCTTCTCCTCATTTGCTGTTCCTCTTGCCTATTTTCTCCTTTTCCAGCTACATCACAATCATGTCCAATCTTCATACATTTCTCACAGAAGTTTGGTTTCCAATCATATAAAACAGGCTGCTGGAAGAACCTTCCTGTTAGATCCATTACCTCTACTTTATCTGGTAGAGGTTTAGTGACATTCACCTCTATAAGAATTCTTGCAAAGGAGATTCTAGTCTATTTAGCTGTACAAGAATCTGCATACAGAGGAGTCCCAATGGTACTAGCTATACTGCTCAAAGATTTTGCACCCCAACTGTTGATTGGCAATTTTGGAAACTTCACCCAGATGGGAATTTCTATTAGGAATTCTGTTTTAAGATCAAAATCAGGGGACCACAGTTTGATTACGATCGGTGTATTGTTAATGGTATAGGGCCCTGAGTACAATATCTCATTCATATCAGCCACTGATTAGAATTTGATTATATAGTACCCTTCATCATGTAGAAACACCTCCGGTTCACCTACAATTGCCCAATTTTGTGCAACATAGTTCTTCATGTAGTTATACCCTAGAGTATCTCCAATTATGTAAACAATTAAAGCTGATTTTCACTTCTGTGTCTCTTGTTCTACTTTTTCCTTATCTAATTGTGCAACTACTTTTCCATTAATTACAGTAGGGTTAACATATGATAAAGCCATACCATTTTCTATTGCTCTGTTGCCTTTGAATAATCCGACCCATGACTCTTCTAGAAGTTGTTTTTCATCTCTGTCATCCGCTGGGCATTGAGTCTTCATCACCACATTATCTAGATTCCCCTTTGGATATGATTCACCAATTTGAACCAGATTTTGCTTTTTATTGCTCATAACTTGGGTCTCTTGTTGGTGCGAATCACTTCTCAAATTTAAGCTCTGGACTCCTGTGCTTGTACCTGGGTTCCCTTTCAATTGCAATTCACCACTGAGATTTAATTTCTTCGTTACAGTCATAGATCCGATCGATGTTGGCTGAAATAGGTTCGATTTGGGGGTAACAACATGTTGTTCATTCCTTTGTTCTAGGGTTTCGACAATAATCCTAGCACTTACAGAACTTCCGACGATCATCAATCATTTTTTTGCTGGTCTTCCTCACCTAGCCATGGTTGGAAACATGAGCGACGTAGGTTACCTTAACATGCACCGAGTGCGCTTTAACTATTTCAACACAAAAAAATGTATCTTGCACAACACTTAAGCAAAATTATTATTTATTTGGCTAAAGTGACAAACTCAAAGAAATGTTTGGCATAATTACAAAGGTACAAAAAATGAAGGAAAGAGGAAAAACAACAAAAGAAAAAAATCTAAGCATTATCGCCGCCGGAGCTAGGGGGAGAGAGGCATCTGCATCCCCCCCGGTGAAAGAGGGCGGATCAGCTGCCGGTTCGGAGCCTGGATCTTCATCATTATTCTCTTCAATTTCATCCTCGGTGCTCGAATATTCGAAACCAGTGCTCGAGGAGTTAGTTGCAGCAAGTTGAGTAGGGAAACATTCTCGAGCAGTTAGCTCTAGTGCTCGAGCCTTGGCGTTGTAGTCGTCAATATCAACGATGCCCGATTTGGCCTCTTTCGAGGGTTTTTTTCCTCATATAATGCATCGCACACGTCTTTTCAAAACAAGGGAATCCCCTTGGTACTGGAGTTTTTTAGTCTGTCAACCTTGGCCTGAAGGCCATCCCTCTCGCATCTCATGGCACCGAGGCTAGAATCAAGATCACAGGTTGTAGATAGATGAATTCAATTTTGCTCCATGATCTTCTTGAATCTCTCCTCCATTCTGGACCTTATCTCATTGGCGTTATTGGCCTCCTCGGTTTTGGAGCTCAAGGCTGCCTTCAAGTTATTTAATTGTACCTCGGAGGTAAATTCGCGCATGACAAGTTGGTCCTTTTCGGCCAACAATTGATCCCGCTCGGAGGCAAGCCCTTGATTAATTTTTGCAGGACCTCAGAAGCAAGAAAGTTGGCCTGTAAAGAAGAATATCAAGGTTAAAAATCCCATTATAACAGATAAATAGAGAGCAAGTTATAACAAAGCAAATACATTACCGCTGCCTCATTATGCACGACATTATTCAACAAATACTCCCCCGAAAGGGAGTGTATTTTCTTCTTATCTTTCTATGAAGCCAGCGACTTCAGGTAGTTGGCAAGCTCCACCGTCCTGGACAACATATGGAACTCCTTCAAAACTGAAAGAGTACCACTCCTCCTCCCCCGAGAATCTAGAAAATGGTGAGTAATTGTGCCCCAAATTCCCATGGTCGGGAGACTGAAATCGAGAAACACCCTCGTCTGGAGCATCTGTTACCGGTGAAGGAGATGCAGTGGGTGCTAGTGGCGAATGTGCAGCTGGTATAGAGAGGCATGAAATTGTTGGCGTTGAAGGTTGAGAAGCAGCTGCAACAAGAGCATCGCTGATTATTGGTTGCTCTGTGTCCGAAGGCAGAAGAGGCCCGGGGTCCGAGCTCCTTGGACCAGAAACAACAACGGGGACGGGATAGCGGGAATTTGCATTGTCTACCATATCCATCTCCTCCTCCATACCCTCAGAGTCTTGCAATGGTTAGGTTTTGAAGCTGTTCGGGCTGAGAAACCAGTTGAGCTGATAAAGTTGTCCTTCTTCTTTGGAGGGGAGCCACTTTATCACTGGATTCTCTATATTCCACAACACCACTATGGTCGGCTCAGCTGTTGTGGTCTTTATTTTCTTATTTTTATCCCCAATCGAGGAAGAACGCTTCCTTTTTGGTTACCTATTCTCTGGCTGGGGACTCCAAGAGGAAGCACCACCACCGGGAGTAGATCCAAGCGAACTGTTCTGAGCAAGGGCACTTTTCAGCACCCTCACGGCCTCCGTGGGATCAGCCAAACTATCCACCTCAGGGCGGGTGACAAAGTCCTGCGGGAGTCCTAAATCAAGAAAAAACATGGAGTTAGAAAAGTCACCTATGTTTATACAAAAACAAAAGGAAGGAGGACTCAGTTTACCATAGTTTTAGGCTTTCCACCCATATTTAGGGGCCATTTCCGTCCACTGATGGGTTTCTGGTGTTGTAATATCCAAAATCTTCTGAACCCACTGGTCCAGGTCTTGAACCCTTAGTGGTTCTCGCCGGGTAGCTGATACAACGAAAACAAAGAGGTCAATAATAACAGAAAACAGTCTTTATACGAAGGAAAGAGATGAACAAATCACAAACTTACGAAAGCGGTTCCATGATTCAGGAAAAGATGGAACTGTGGCCGGGATGATATCCCCAGTTGTGATGATGACAAATCGCTCCATCCATCTGTGGTCACTATCATTATACACGCTGGTGAGAAGGGCATGGTAGCCACGTATGCTGAAATTAATTACTTCCCCACGAAAAATTTTGGGGGAGTAGAGATTCATTTTGTGTGCCAGGGTTAGGATTTTTCCAATCTCCGTGCACAACTAGCGTAGGCAAGCCATCATTCGCTATATAAATGGTATACTTGCGCCAAGCAGACCTCGTACCGGTGGCAAACTCCAAAATTATGGGGTCAAGCCATGCACTCATCCCCAAAGAAAACGGACCCAAGGTAAAGGGATACGTATAGACATACGTAAAACCTTTCTTGGTGAAGGTAACCTGCTCTATCATATCCGGATTAAGGATGTTAAAGTCTGGGCAGTTGCAGTCCTCCTTCATAGCATGAATATTGGAAGGGAGAATGAGGAGGGGTAACAATGAGATGGGACGAATCAAGAACATGTTTAAACAGATGATGGAGAAAAATGCCGACTTCGATGCTCAACTAGCCTCTCACAACACTTCTATTCGCAATTTAGAAGTTCAATTGGGCCAAATCTCGCAAGCTTTGAACACTCATCCTAAGGGGGCACTACCAAGTGATACGGTGGTGAACCCAAAGGGTGGGAATAATACGGGACATGCTATGGCCATGACTACGAGAAGTGGCAAAAGTGGAGATGCAACCACCTCAAATCAAAGAAGAATTGTGGATGATGATGTTGTGGTTCAAGAAGATGAAATTCCAAGCAATGTGATTCAAGCTAATGAAGAAGTGAGAATTGATATTGATAAAAATGTGGAGGAGACGCAAGAATAAGTGAAACCATCTAGGGAAAACGTAATTGACATACCGGAACCGGTAGTGCCAAAGGCTAAGACACCAATGCCAAGGCTTCTTCCTCCATACCCTCAGAGTCTTGCAAAGCAAAATAGTGAGAACCAATTCAAAAAGTTTATTGATATGATGAAGAGTTTGTCTATCAATGTACCATTGGTTGAGGCTTTAGAGCAAATGCCGGGTTATGCAAAGTTCATGAAGGACTTGGTCACCAAGAAGAGGTCGATGAATTGTGAGACTATCAAGATAACACATCAAGTGAATGCTATTGTGCACTTAATGGCTTCGAAATTGGAAGATCCGGGCACTTTCACAATCCCTTGTACCATTGGGAGCGCCAATTTTGCAAAAGCTTAATGTGATCTAGGGGCGAGTATCAACTGTAGACATATGATTTTTGACCCTCCCCAAGATTTTTCATATTTTAGCATGTAAATATTTAATTTATGCCTAATATCACTATCTCAACTATTTTGACTCTTTTACTTTATTTTATTACAAGAAAATAAAAATTACAAAAAATAGTTTCATTAATGCTTTGTTGTCATTTTTAATCTTGAAAAATACCAAAAATAGTTTTGTTTTAACGGTCAGTCTTATTTTAATTGTTATTTTACTTACGTAGGATTAATTAATAAATGAGATCGTATTTTTAGTCTCGTTCGCGGGGAAAGAATAAAATTTGGGCTCAAACGACCCATTTTTAGACCTAATTTTTGGATCTAGCCCATAATTCCTAGGCCCATACTCCTTAACCTAAATATAGCCCTAAAACCCTAAGCCTATAAAAAAGGAGCTCAAAAAAACACAAAAAAAAGCAACAAATCAGCCGCAAACCTAAAGTCCATCAGCGAAAAATACAAAAAAGAGCCTAAGACTCTTAAGACCAAAATCAGACTTAGGGGTAAATGGGATCAGCGCCGTTTTCACAAGACCCCGACCTATACACACAGGAGAATGAGCGTCGTTTGAACAAAAAGAGACGACCAGCCCCCCCCCCCCCCCCCCCATCAGCACCTTTCTTCGATCTTGAGAACAAAAAATCCCTCACCCTTCCACCGTCAAACACACCTAGAACTCCTCCATAAAAGCCCCAACCTAACAACAGTACCAACACAATCAGCAACCTTCGCTGACTCCCCGCCCCCCCTTTTATGTCGCCTGAGACAACAACAAAAACGGATCTAAGAAGGACGGACGAAGGAGACGAGTACAACGACAACGTATAAGGAGATTCAATGTTTGATTTCGGATTCAAATCCTACTGATTTTCGTTCCATAGTTTCTCTCGCTCTTCTGCTTTTGATTCTAAAAGCCATGGAATCTGATGGAGCTTTGATTGAGGTTTGATACGTCGTTGATTTGAGGGCTGTCATTTGTGGTGGAAGTTCGCGATTTCTGCTGATTTTTAGTCGCTGATTTCGCTCGGATTTAGAGTCGAAACTTGGTACTCGACAATTCTTCTACCAATATTAAGGAAGTCTTTGTTTAAACAGGTTCTTCTCCTCACTAATTCATCTTCTTCAATTTTCTGGTTGTGAATTTAGGTATCCAAGAGCCGGGTTAAGATGAGTTTTGTTTTACATGTGTTTATGTGGTGATATAATTGTTATGGTGCATTTATGAGTTAATTTCCAATCGTTTGATTTTTCCGAATCCGATTTCCCTCGGTTTAATTAGCTTCTCGTATTCTATCACTGTTAGTATAATACAATGTTAAAATGTTAAGGGGAGATGTTGAGTCAACAGTCTGACACATCCGATTCTTCTTGGCTTAAGTAAACTTCGATAATGTTGAGTCACGAACCATAGAAATTTGTTATAAGTCGTTCACTAACTTAATGAAAAACATAGAGTGCAATTGATCTTTTCTTGAAGGATAAACTGTTTTTTTAATTATGATGGCACACGTTTACATGATCTGTAACATTACCAAGGAGTAATAGAACATCCCAATGTCCAAAATCACAAAAAGCACGTATGAGAATAACCTTAGAATTTCGTAGTTCGTTTTAGGTTAAATTATCACAATTGTGGGTATGATTCTCATAGCGTGGTCGTGACACTTAATTTCAAATTAGTTTAAAAAATGAACATCCGTAGTTAATTGCTTTTCCTTTAATAAAATTGAGGTGTGCCATCTAATCACTTAGTCTATGGCCCTCACATCGATATCTTAATTAGTGTAGAAAATGCCTTGAACTCTCATAATTTGCTTTAGGCGCGTTTAATTAATTAAATTGTCATAGCTACGGGTACGGTTCCTGTGACGTAGTTGTGATTCTTTAATTTCTAAAATCCGGGGGTATATTTATGTGACCCAGCCACAATTCAATCTTGTTAATAAAATAAACATGTTGTGGATCGTGGGTACGGGTCCCCTGACACGATTCGCGACGTGTAACTAAATAATTAATTGTATAACAATTGGATTATTAAAAGCGGGTAAAAAGGAATAAAATACACATATGTTTCAAAGATGTTTTAAAATCAAATAAATGGGCCAATAATAACAGTTGAGCGACCGTGCTAAAACCACGAAACTCGGGAATGCCTAACACCTTCTCTCGCGTTAACAAAATTCCTTACCCGGATTTCTGTGTTCACGGAATGTAAAACAGAGTCAATCTTTCCTCGATTCGGGATTTAAACCGGTGACTTGAGACACCATAAATTATCCCAAGTGGCGACTCTGAATTTTAAATAAAATAATCCCGTTTCGATTGTCACTTAATATGGAAAAAACTCCCTTATATACCTTATCGGGGCAGTAAAAAGGAGGTGTGACAGCTCTGGTGACTCTGTTGGGGACTAGAATCCAGAATCTCTCGTTTAGGGTTCAAGAATTCGAGCTTAGAATAAATTGTTATACTTGGCTTTGTTTATTATCTGGTTTTATTATATGTTTGGGTCTAATGTGCTAAATGCTGCTTTTTACCGCTTTGATACTATTTGAACTGTATATAAACTGCTACGAAACCCTTCTCTTCTCATCTCCGGGGATGTGCACGCTGGCGTGACTCCTCTTCTGTTAGTGTCATACCTTAAATTAGGAAGAGGCTCGGACAAGTTACAAAGCCGGATGGCCTTTTGGTTCCCGGTACGTAGCCCCCCCTCGGCTCGAGTTGTCCGCTCGGGTACACAACTCTAGAACAACATACCCAGATTTTGAACCTAGAATAACTCAGCCTCATGCCGGATCCCTAGTAGGGGTGGTTGTTTGCATCATATGCATTTGACTTTGGGGACTCAACACAAGGGTTGGGTCCGTCTAGGACAGGTGTACCCAAAAATAAAAGACCATCCTGATACATCCTAATGTGCTACATGTTGCAATCTTCAAGGGTAAAAGAATCATTTGGCGGAACGATAATAGTTGAGGGCAAATGAAAATAAAAATAAAAAGAAAACAAGAGAGTGAAGTGTGAAAATAAGGCAAGTAGGGCCCAGTTATGTTTTCTTTCACTTTTTTTAAAAGAAAAGGGAAAAGAATATGAAAAATTCAAAAAGATTTTGCATTTTTTCATCATTTTCCGAAAATCAAAAATAAAAAAAAAGGAAAAGAAAATCCAAAAAGAGTTTATATGTTTCATCATTTTTCAAAACAAAATATGTTTTCTCTAAATTAGTTGTTTTTTTTAATTCTTGCCCGTATCCAATTTGCCCGAACTACGCATATCTGATTCTCGTCTTTCGGGGCGTGATACATAGGCAACCCTCATAGGGTCCGGTCTTCCTAGTGAATTTAGGTTCTTGGCTTCGTGGGGTCTTAGTCAAATCTTGCATTTTTAGAAAAAAGATATGTAATAAATCAAAATCCAAAAAAGAGGTTTTGCGTTTTTATATTTCCGTTAGAAGTTTTCTTTAGAATACTAATTCTAGGAATTAAATTTTTTTTATTTGAGGTGGTTTTTCTTTAGGCAATTAATATCTAGAACTCAAAATAAAAATTGCTTTTATATTTCCTTTTACTACATTAAGATTAAAAAAAAAGAAGAGAATTTGTTTTAGTACCTCTAAAGGTTTTCTTTTAAGATATTAATTCCAATAAATCCAAAAAAAAAAAAAGATTTTCTTTTGAGGCTCTTCTTTGAGAAATTCACGAAAATGGAAAAAAAAATTCTTTTTATTTTCACTAGAACTTTAGGATATTGTACATAGGAAAAAAAACATGCTTCATCTTGTGTTTATCTTCAGAGTTTCTTTCTTAGGTAATCAAATTGAAATCCAAAAATATTTTTTATCTTTTTCGTTTCTTGTTTCGAAATCTTTCTTCAAGATATCAAGTGAAAATTCAAAATACTTTTCTTTGGTTCATTTTTTTTAGATTTCCTTTAAAAAAAATCAAAAAATATTTCTGTTCTAGGGGTTCTTCATTAATAATTTCTCATAGAGTATCTGTTTCAAAAAGAAAAAAAACTTATGTTCGTTTAATATTGAGTTTAGAATAGGTTATAGAACATTAAGTCTAGAAAACTCAAAAAAAGAGATTTGTTTTTTTCTTTTCTCATCAAAATAGTCATTAAGATAAAAAAAAAGAAAAAAAAAGAAAAAAGGAAAGAAAAGAAATGAGAATGTTAGTTTGTTTATTTTATTTCCGATCTTTCCAAACTACGCAAAGATCTGATTTATGCGTCGTCATGATACGTAGGCAACCTACATAGGGTTCGATCGAATCATTTTTTTTAAAAAAGAAGGAAAGAAAAGAGAAAAGAAAAAAGAAAGGTGAAATTATGGGATGTGAGAAATGAGAGAAAGAAAAGAGCGATGATTAAAAAAAAGAGAAAGGAAGGAAAATGAGCAAGCCAAGAAGTACTAGAAAAGAAAGGAAAGAGAAGATTGAAAATAATAAATTGGGATGATGCCATATGACCTTCATACCCTTGAAGTCATTTACAACCGATAACTGTGGCTAGGTGCATTGCACATAAAGTGAGATTATCTTATGTTAAATGTCCTAATGCTAACGTGATGACTTCATTTTCATAGTAGAAAGGTGGTTGGTTTGTGGTTCTTAAAGTGGTAACTCTTCTCTACAACATAAGGTCGAAAGGCAATGGCAGACAACAATGGAATTGAGTTGGTTGGTATTGGTGCCCAAAAGCAATTGGTTGAACAGGGCAATGGATTAGTTGAAGAGGTAAGGATGTTAAGACAACACATTGCGGACATGTATCAGGCTTGGATGACTGGGAAGACACCACCCCCGCCACCATCTAGCTTCTTAGATGCTCCCCTTACCCAAACTCCGGTCGTAGTGCCAGATGATCCCCTATACTCTCTAAATCCACCCGCTTATCACAGCTTTTCCAACCACCCTAGTAGCTCCATCACTCATCCTCTAATTACATCTCCCCAAAATTGCCCTCCTGTGATATCCACTATCCCTATGATCACAACTTTTTTACAATCTTCCCTTCATAGGTCCGACAATGAACATCCACTCAAAGCCCATGATGCCCAATATTACCCCTTAGAGGTTGCCCATAAGGTTCCTGACTCATACAATCAGAGCATTTGGAATGAGCCTCATGTTGAAAATGAAAAGTTTACAGGAAAACAAGGACGAGATGAGCTATCCAGAAAACTGAAAGGATCTAAAACGTCAAAGCTTAATTTATATGATGGACGTGGAGATCCAGTAGCCCATCTGAGAGGTTAATGTAGTAAAATGAGAAGTGTTGGCGGGAAAGATAATTTGTTGATGGCGTATTTCAGTGAGAGCTTGACTGGGGAAGCCTTGCAATGGTATACTCGTCAAGATGTCAATAAGTAGTATGCATGGGATGACATGGTTCAGGATTTTGGTCGACTCTTTCGGTACAATCTGGACATTATCCCAGATCGCTCCTCCCTATCTAAGATGAAAAAAAAACCCGAGAAAAGTTTTAGGGAGTTTGGGCTCAGATGGAGGGAACAAGCTGCTCGGGTTAGCCCCCCGATCGGTGAAGAAGAAATGGTTGAGCTTTTCCTACAAGCCCAGGGCCCCACCTACTTCAGTCATTTGATCCCGGCCTTGGGTAAACCTTTCAATGTTGTGGTAAAAATGGGGGAGATGGTAGAGGAGGGAATCAAGTCAGGCAAAATCATGAGTTATTCTGCATTGAAAGACACTACAAAAGACATTCAGAACATCTCAGTATGTTTGGATGGAAGAAAGAGAAATAGAAAAGATGTTGTTGAGCCACGTCAACGATAGGATCCAGTGGGCATTCCTGCTCAACGCTTTCTGCCTCGATATCGACCCCATGGATATCCTTGTGCTCCAGATAATCCTTCCCAATGCTACTTCTCTCCACAAAACCCCCGAAGTCGTACATTACCTTCCCAGTACTCCATCCATAATGCACCACTATATGCTCCACAGCCACGAGACCCGCGATGGCCTGCATCACTTCCACAAATGTATTACCCGCCCCCTCAAGCATATCAACCACCTACCCGCAAAAGGTTCCAATCGAGGCCAGAGTACAAGATAAAAAGACAAAAGCAAAAGGAGAAGACTTTCACTCCCATTGGAGAAGCATATGCCAGTTTGTTTCAAAGGTTGAGGCAATTGGACATGTTGAAGTCGATTCAGATAAAAATGCTGAACCTTATTCCAAAGAATTTTGATTATTCTCAAGGGTACACATATTGCTCTGATGCCCTAGGTCACAACACAGAAAAGTGTTGGCACTTGAAAAAAGCAATTCAAAGCTTATTGATGCAGGTGACATTGTAGTGCAAAATCCAGATGCAGTAGACACTAGCCAAAGTCCATCGCCTGTTCATAATGAGACGCATATGATGTGTATGATTTTTTTGAAAAGGAATATGAGAATTCTTCTGAGATCCTCGGAGGTCCACGTGTTGCAAAGCTTTCAACGGTATCAGAGGTTGATCTTAAGAACGAGCTGGCAAAAGGGAGCCAAATGCAATTTGCTAAAGTCAATATGATGGAGACTTGTGAAGGTTCTATTAATGTTGATGCGGAACTCAGTAGCTAATATGTCGAACTTGGTAATTGGAAAGACGCTCCTTTCTTGGCTATCCGGGGAGAAGTCTTGGTGGTTTATTTTGTTGTCATTTCTGTTGTTTGAGTTATTTTTAGGGTTGTAATCCGAATATTGTCTTGTGACTCAAACCCTTATATCCTTTTATTTTGCCTAGTTCCTTTAGTCGTAGTAACTCATTTAGTGTTATCTAGTTTTGTTCCAAGGTTGTACCCCAGTTTATTTTGCTTGTCTTATTGCTCAAACCCTTTCACTATCTGTCTAATGTAATTTTCTGATTTCTGTTATTTCTAGTCATTTTTGATTAGTTCTCTTTTCCTTTTATAGTTCTTTTCATGCTGGTTCTAGTGACATGACATACAAGCATAATTCTAGTCTGGTCATAAAAGTTAGTTTAGTCATGAAGCAATAAAATAACTTTGAATAAGATAAGGACATTTGAGGGAAGTAAGTAAAGGGATTTTGAGATAACTTAAAACCCGAATTGTGTGAAACTGTGGTAGATAATTTGGAAAGTTAATAGGGCGACAAGAATTCGTTAAGGGAGAGTGAATCCCAGACAATTTGAAGCAAGAAACTTTGAGTTCAAGTGCATCTCAAGTTACAAGATAAAGTCAAGGAAGTTTTATCCGAATTGACGGAGGATATCCATTGTGAAAAGGGAATCACCCAACGAGGGTTCTGTACTTGACAAGGCGTTAAAGAAAAGAGAAGGCATATCAGTAATATCAATGTCGAAGTCGCAAAAGAAATATTGTGCATGATCTTAAATTCATTTCAAGTTGCATGTGTTGCACTTGGCATCTTTAGGGATTGGGAGTCCCTCTTTCAGTTACCCAAACACTTATACCATTTGATACCCTCTTGAGCTTGTACTAATTTCTTTGACCTCCCCTCTTTTGGAATCAAGTTAGAGTCATAAACATGCCCCCATAGGTTTATTTTAAAAAGTTCATTCCAAAAGGAAAATTCAAAAAAAAAAGAGAAAAAAAGAGATAAAGAAAAAAAAAGAAAAGAACAAAAAAAGAAAAAGGAAAAAAAGAAAGGAAAAAGAAAAAAACAAGAAAAAAGAAAAGGAAAATAGTAACAAAAGTAGTCTTGTTGTGAAAATCTGGCCGGTCGTCTTAAGAATTAATGCCCCGATCCCTTATTAATTGCTTTCCCCAAGTTTAATTATGCTATTTGATTGCTGGGATGTTCGGTTTTGAGTTTCGGAGAGTTCTGAGACACTTAGTCCCTAAATGAGAGCTTAAGTGTTGGAAAGTTGACCGTCATTGGAACAGTATGAAAACGGCCTCGAAATGGAAATACGATGGTTCTGTTAGTTCCGTTAGATGATTTTGGGCTTAGGGGTGTGTTCAGATCGTGTTTTGGAGGTCCGTAGCTAATTTAGGCTTGAAATGCCGAAAGTTGAATTTTTGAAGTTTCCGATCCGATAGTGATGAAATTCCGGAAGTTGGAGTAGCTCCGTAGTGTTGAATGTGACGTGTGTGCAAAATTTCAGGTCATTCGGACGAGGTTTGATAGACTTTTGATCGAAATCATATTTTGAGAATTTTGGAGTTCTTAGGCTTAAATCCATGGTTAATTCGAGGTTTCAATGTTGTTTTAGGTGTTTATGGATTAGTACAAGTTGGGATAGTGGTTTGTGACTTGTTGGTGCCTTTGGTTGAGGTCCCGGAGGCCTCGAGGTGATTTCGGATGGTTAACGAGAAGTTGTGAAAATGTTGCAGCTGCTGTATTTTCGCAGCTTCTGGTATTTTCACATATGCGGTTTGGGGACCGCAGAAGCGGCTAAGGAGACCGCAAAAGCGGATTTAGGTCTTTTCTTCAGGTTCCGTAGATGCGGAAGGAATACCGCAGAAGCGGTGGAG
Source organism: Nicotiana tabacum (assembly GCF_000715075.1). Taxonomy (NCBI): domain Eukaryota; kingdom Viridiplantae; phylum Streptophyta; class Magnoliopsida; order Solanales; family Solanaceae; genus Nicotiana; species Nicotiana tabacum. Next base: position 66,619,699 of record NC_134087.1, read on the forward strand.
CATCTACGAAAGGGTAATCGCAAATGCGGTTTCTGGTCATTTAAATGAGTCACAGATGCGACATAGTTTCCGTAGAAGCGGGACCGCAGATGCGGTCCAAGGGTCTCAAATGCGGAAATCGCTGGGCAGAACATATAAATAGTTGCCTTTTCGAATTTGAACTTTTCTTTCACCATTTTCATCTGGGTTTGAAGCTTTTGAGAGAGATTTTTGAGGAAAACAAAGGGGAATCACTTGGAGGTAACATCCTTGACTTCATAACTCGTATTTATACGATTAAGGACCTAATTAGTGGTGAAAAATTTGGGAAAAATGGGTAATTAGGGCTTGAGTTTAAGAGACATTTGAATAAGGATTTGAGGGGTCATTTGGACTCCAATTTTAGTGTTCTTGTTATGTATAGACTCGTGAGAGTACGAGGTTTCTGAAAATATAAATTTCACCTGATTCCGAGACGTGGACCCGAGGGACATTTTGGTCATTTTACTTAATTTCGCGTATTAGCTTAGAATTTAATTGTAGAATCAGTTACTTGAAGTGTTATTTATATTATGCAATTGAATTGAATAGATTTGGGCCATTTGGAGTCGAGTACTCGCAAAGACGTGGTGTTGGGTTGATTTTGAGCCGGTTCGAGGTAAGCGGCTTGTCTAACCTTGTGTGGGGGACCTTCCCCTTAGGATTGGTATGTTTGGTAATTGAAATGCCTTGTACGTGAGGTGATGAGTGCGTACTTGTGCTAATTGTTTGAAATCCGATTTTCTTTAAGTAATTACTAGTATGTTTCCTTTCCTGTTTCTATTACTTGTACTATTAAGCCTGTTGTTAGCTTAGGAAAGCATGTCTAAGTGACTTAATTGTTTTATTTGATTCAACCTGCCTTACTTGAATTCTGTTCAACATGCTAGGCTAGAATCACTTATTGCCTTAATATGAAATTTTGCATTTCTGTATATCTTCCTGCTGCTGTTGTGTATTTATTTTGGGACTACTGATGTGGGATTCCAGTAGCTCTCCCTTGTCTGTTTACTTTGGGACTACGGGTTAGATTCCCGGTAGACCCCCCTACATATTTACTTTGGGACTACGGGTTAGATTCTCGGTAGATCCCCCTGTACAGTTATATAGAACTACGGGAATGCACCCGGTAGATTCCCACAGTACTGGGTATTTACATTTGGGACTGTGGAATGGGATTCTAGTAGATCCCCACGCACTATGAGTTGGACTACGGGATGGGATCTCGGGAGCTCCATTGGATATATACATATGGGACTACAGGACGGTATCCTAGGAGATGCCCGATTGTTATTATTGGTACTGAGCTGTAATTCCTTTCCATGTTTACCTTGTTTTCTGTATAGTTGTTGCTGTCCTGTACATCCTGTGTTATTTTACTGCCGTACTTATTTATACTGTTCTGTTCTATACTGTTGATCTTTATATTTTACTTGACCTTAGTAGGGCCCTGACCTTCCTTGTCACTACCCAATCAAGGTTAGGCTCAACACTTATTGAGGACCGCTGTGGTGTACTCATGCCCCTTCTGCGCATGTTTTTCATGTGCAGATCTAGGTACCGCTATTCAGGCCTACCATCCTTGAGAGAAGCAACTGCTTAGAGACTTCGAGGTACATCTGCCGCATCTGCAGACCGAGAAGTCCCTTTCTATTCATGCTTTTAGTACTTAGCCCTTCTATACTTCTGTTCTTATTAAACAAAATTCCGGAGTTAGAGCTATGTAGTATTTCTTTTTTTTTAGCTTGTGATTCATGGGTTTCCGGGTCTTAGATTTAGATATTGGTTTTGAGATCTATATAAATATGGTGTATGCCTAGCGACACATTTAACACTGTTATTGCCTTATTTCTATTTTTAAATTGTTTTACTTCCGCAAGTTTTGGTTATCTTCCGCAAGTTTAGGCTTATCTAATCGTAGAGACTAGGTGCCGTCACGATGGTTCACAGAAGGCGAACCGGGTTCGTGATAAGTTGGTATCAGAGCTCTAGGTTCATAGGTATCACGGATCACAAGCCGGTTTATTGGAGTCTCGCTGATCGATATGGAGACGTCTCTACTTATCTATGAGAGGCTATGTAACTGTTAGGAAAATTTCCACTTCATTTGATTTCCTTGTTGTGTGATATTTTGACATCACAATTCTAAACTTCTATCTTCTATTCTCTCACAGATGATGAGGACACGTGCTACTCGAGATGATCAGGCACCCGCACCCCCTACTGCAACTGTTAGAGGTCGGGGCCGGGGTAGAGGCCGAGGACGCGCACGTGGTACAGCTAGAGCACTTGTGCGAGCTGCCGACGCGGTACCACCAGCGGATCCAGCTGGAGTCCAGGCCCCTGACACGCCTAGTGCTACTACCACTCCAGCTCTTCAGGAGACTTTGCCACAGTTCATGAGCATGTACACCACCTTGGCTTAGGCAGGGTTGTTTCTCCTTGCTGCAGCTACGTCTCAGGCTGGGGGAGGAGCACAGACTCCCGTCATCTGCACTCCTGAGCAGCGAGTGCATGTTGAGCAGGTCCTTGAGATTATTCCTGTACCGCCTGCAGCGCCAGTTCAGCCCGAGGATAGGGCAGCGACTTCCGAGGATTAGCAGTTGAGGCTTGAGAGGTTCAAGAAGTACAAGCCCCCTATATTTAGTGGTCTAGCATCGGAGGATGCTATGGGATTTCTTGATATGTGTTACCGCATTCTCCGTACCATGGGTATCTCAGGATCGAGCGGGGTTTCTTTCACTACCTTCCAGCTTCGAGGAGCCACCTATGAGTGGTGGCGTACCTATGAGTTAGACAGTCCAGATGAGGCTGCTTCACTGACTTGGGCTCAGTTTTTAGATCTGTTCCTGAGAGAGTATGTTCCTTAGAGCCTCAGGGATGCATGGCGCGCAAAGTTTGAGCATTTGCACTAGGGTACTATGACTATCTCAGAGTATGCTGTCTGTTACCCCAGTTTTGCTAGGCATGCACCATCCTAGGTTTCTACTGTCCGCGAGAGGGTTCGCCGGTTTATTGAGGGCCTTATTCCCAGCATCAGATCTAGCATGGCTCGTGAGTTGGAGATGGATATTTCTTATCAGCAGGTGGTGAGCATTGCTAGGAGGATCAAGGGTATGCATGCTAGGGAGAGAGAAGAGAGGGAGGCCAAGAGGTCTCGAGAGTCTGGCCATTATTCTAGTGCCTGTGCCCCGGCTGTAGGTCATCATGGTAGGGGTTATATGAGTCGCCCTGTTCATTTAGCTCTTCGAGCAGCCAGTAGTTCTCCAACTCCTCCTACACCTCAAGAGCCTTATTATGCACCACCCGTATCTAGTGCGCCTCTTGCGCGGGGTGCTTTTAGAGGTCAGTCCCGCAGACCTGTCCCTATCCAGTCACAGCCACCACGTCTTCCCAGAGCTTGTTTTGAGTGTGGTGACACATGCCAGGATTGCCCCAGACTTGGGAGGGGTGCACCTTCACAGACTTCTCAGACACAGCATGCCCCGCAGAGTTCTCAAGTTATGGTTACAGCTCCAGTTGCTACCCCACCTACTCTGCCAGCTAGAGGTGGAGGCCGGGGAGTTAGAGGTCACCCTAGAGGGGGAGGCCAGTCCAGATACTATGCCCTTCCTGCCCGTACCGATGTTGTTGCCTCTGATTTTGTCATCACAAGTATTATATTGGTTTGCCATAGAGATGCATCGGTTCTATTCGATCCAGGCTCTACTTATTCTTATGTATCTTCTTATTTTGCTCCGCATTTGGGTGTATCTCGGGATTCTTTAAGTTCCCCTGTTTATGTTTCTACTCCTGTGGGAGATTCTCTTATTGTGGACCGCGTTTATCGGTCGTGTTTGGTTGTTCTTAGTGGTTTTGAGACCAGAGCCGACTTATTGTTACTCAGAATGGTTGACTTTAATATTATCTTGGGCATGGACTAGTTGTTACCCCATTATGCTATTCTTGATTGTCACGCCAAAACCGTGATGCTGGCTATGCCAGGTATACCACATAAGGGTACTTTAGATCACACTCCCACTAGAGTTAATTCTTTTCTTAAAGCTCAGCGTATGGTTGAGAAGGGGTGTGATGCGTATTTAGCTTATGTGAGAGATGTCAGTATTGATACCCCTTCAGTTGATTCAGTTCCAGTAGTACGGGATTTTCCCGATGTGTTTCCAGCTGATCTTCTAGGCATGCTGCCTGATAGAGATATTGATTTTGGCATTGATATGTTGCCGGACACTCAACCCATTTCTATTTCTCCGTATCGTATGGCTCCTCCTGAGTTGAAGGATCAGTTACAGGAATTTCTTGATAAGGGTTTCATTCGGCCCAGTGTATCATCTTGGGGTGCTCCTATCTTGTTTGCGAACAAAAAGGATGGTTCTATGTATAAGTGTATTGATTATCGTCAGTTGAACAAGGTTACAGTGAAGAATTGTTATCCTTTGCCTCATATTGATGATCTGTTTGGCCAGGTTCAGGGCGCACAAGTGTTTTTAAGATTGATTTGCGCTCAGGTTACCATCAGTTGAAGATTCGAATGCCAAATATCTCGAAGATTTCTTTCAGGACTCAGTATGGTCATTACGAGCTCCTTGTTATGTCATTTGGGCTGACCAATGCCCCAGCAGCCTTTATGCATTTGATGCACAGTGTGTTCCGGTCGTATCTTGACTCATTCGTCATTGTCTTTATTAATTATATTCTAGTGTATTCTCGGAGTCGTGAAGATCATGAGCAGCACCTGAGGACGGTGCTTCAGACTTTGAGAGAGAAGAAGTTATATGCTAAGTTCTCGAAATGTGAGTTTTGGTTGGATTCAGTGGCATTCTTAGGCCACGTGGTATCAAGTGAGGGTATTCAGGTGGATTCGAAGAAGATAGAGGCCATGCAGAGTTGGCCCAGACCATCCTCAGCTACCGAGATTCGCAGTTTCCTTGGTTTGGCGGGCTACTACCTTCGTTTTTGGAGGGGTTTTCATCGATTACGGCCCCATGATCAGGTTGACCTAGAAGGGTGCTCCGTTCTAGTGGACGGAAGAGTGTGAGGCGAGCTTCCAAAAGCTCAAGACAGCTTTGACCACAACCCCAATCTTGATACTGCCTACAGGTTTGGGGTTTTATAAGGTCTATTGTGATTCCTTGAGGGTTGGCCTCAGAGCGGTGTTGATGCAGGACGGTAGGGTAATTGCCTACGCGTCCAGACAGTTGAAGATATATGAGAAGAACTACCATGTTCACGACCTTGAATTAGTTGCCATTGTTCATGCCCTGAAGATTTGGCGCCATTACCTATTCGGTGTGCCTTGTGAAATTTATACTGACCATCAGAGCTTGCATCACTTGTTCAAGCACAAGGATCTAAATTTACGCCAGAGGAGGTGGTTAGAGTTGTTGAAGGACTATGATATTACTATTTTGTATCACCTGAGCAAGGCCACTGTGGGGGCCGATGCTTGAGTCACCGGGCAGAGAGTTTGGGGAGTTTGGCTTATTTACCAGCATCAGAGAGGCCTATGGCTATGGATATTCAGGCCTTAGCCAGCTAGTTTGTGAGATTGGATCTTTCAGAGCCTAGTCGGGTTCTAGCTTGCATGGTTTCTCAGTCGTACTTATTTGATCGTATCAGGGAGCGGCGGTATGATGACCCTCATTTGCTTGTCCTCAAGGACAAGATTCAGCACGATGATGCCAGAGATGTGACTATTGGTGATGATGGGGTATTGAGGATGCAGGGTCGGGTTTGTGTACCCAATGTTGATGGGCTTCGAGAGTTGATTCTGGAGGAGGTCCATAGCTCGCGGTATTCTATTCATCCGAATGCCGCGAAGATGTATCAGGATTTGAGGCAGCACTATTAGTGGAGGCGAATGAAGAATGATATAGTTGGATTTGTAGCTCGGTGCCTCAACTGTCAGTAGGTGAAGTATGAGCACCAGAGACCAGGTGGGTTGCTTCAGCAGATAGAGATCCCGGAGTGGAAGTGGGAGCGGATCACCATGGACTTTGTAGTTGGGCTCACACGGACTTTGAGGAAGTTTGATGCTATTTGGGTGATTGTGGATCGGCTGACCAAGTCCGCTCATTTTATTTCTGTGTGTACTACTTATTCTTCGGAGCGGTTGGCGGAGATTTATATCCGGGAGATTGTTCGGTTGCATGGTATTTCATTGTCCATCATCTCAGATAGGGGTACTCAGTTACATTATGGTTCTGGACGGTCGTTCAATATGAGTTGGGTACTGGGGTGGAGTTGAGTACAACATTTCAACCTTAGACGGACGGGCAGTCCGAGCGCACTATCCAGATTCTTGAGGATATGCTCCGTGCATGTGTGATTGAGTTTGGTGGGTCTTGGGATCAGTTCTTGCCATTGACACAGTTTGCTTACAACCATAGCTATCAGTCCATCATTCAGATGGAACCGTATGAGGCTTTATATAGGAGATGGTATAGATCCCTGGTGGGTTGGTTTGAGCCGGGGGAGGCTATATTATTTGGCACGGACTTAGTTCAGGATGCTTTGGAGAAGGTTAAGGTGATTCAGGATAGGCTCCGTACAGCCCAGTCCAGACAGGAGAGTTACGCGGACCGGAAGGTTCGTGATGTTTCCTATATGGTTGGAGAGCGGGTTCTGCTTCGGGTTTCACCTATGAAGGGCGTTATGAGATTCGAGAAGAAATTGAAGTTGAGTCCGAGGTTTATTGGCCCTTTTGAGATATTTAGGCGTGTTGGGAAAGTTGCTTGTGAACTTGACTTACCTTCTAGCTCGGCAGGAGTTCATCCGGTATTTCATGTTTCAATGCTCCGGAGGTATCATGGCGATTCGTCGCACATGTTGGATTTCAGTTTATTCCAGTTGGACAAGGATCTATCTTATATTGAGGAGCTAGTGGCAATATTGGGCAGGCGGGTTAGAAAGCTGAGATCAATGAACATTGCATCAGTGAAGGTCTAATAGCGGGGTTAACCGGTTGAGGTGGCGACCTGGGAGACCGAGCAGGATATGCGCAGATGTTTTCCTCATCCTTTCACTACTTCAGGTATGTGTCTATGCTCGTTCGAGGATGAACGAATGTTTAAGTATAGGAGGATGTGACGACCTGGTCGGTCGTCTTAAGAATTAACGTCCCGATCCCCTATTAACTGCTTTCCCCAAGTTTAATTATGCTATTTTGATTGCCGGGATGTTCGATTTTGAGTTCCGGAGAGTTCTGGGATACTTAGTCCCAAAATGAGAGCTTAAGTATTGGAAAGTTGACCGTAGTCGGAACAGTGTAAAGATGGCCTCGGAATGGAAATCAGATGGTTCCGTTAGCTCCATTAGGTGATTTTGGGCTTAGGGTGTATTCGGATCGTGTTTTGGAGGTCCGTAGCTAATTTAGACTTGAAATACCGAAAGTTGAATTTTTGAAGTTTTTGGTCCGATAGTGAGATTTTGATCCGAGGGTCGGAATGAAATTCTAGAAGTTGGAGTAGCTTCGTAGTGTTGAATATGACGTGTATGCAAAATTTCAGGTCATTTGGACGAGGTTTAATAGACTTTTGATCGAAATCGTGTCTTGAGAATTTTGGAGTTCTTAGGCTTAAATGCATGGTTAATTCGAGGTTTCGATGATATTTTAGGTGTTTTGTGGATTGGTACAAGTTTGGATAGTGGTTGGTGACTTGTTGGTGCCTTTGGTTGAGGTCCCGGAGACCTCGGGGGTGATTTCGGATGGTTAACGAGAAGTTGAGGAAATGTTGCAGCTGCTGTAGTTTTGCTGCTTCTGGTATTTTTGCATCTGCGGTTTGAGGACCGCAGATGCGGCACCGCAGAAATGGCTAAGGAGACTGCAAAAGAGGATTTAGGTCTTTTCTTCAGGTTCCACAGATGCGGAAGGAATACCGCAGAAGTGGTGGAGTATCTGCGAAAGGGTAATCGCAGATGCGGTTTCTGGTCATTTAAATGAAAGTCGCAAATGCACCATAGTTTCTGTAGAAGCGGGACGCATCTCACAAATGTGAAAATCGCTGGGCAGGACATATAAATAGTTGCCTTCACGAATTTGAGCTTTTCTTTCACCATTTTCATTCGGGTTTGAAGCTTTTAAGAGAGATTTTTGAGGAAAACAAAGAGGAATCACTTGGAGGTAACATCCTTGACTTCATAACTCGTATTTATGTGATTAAGGACCTAATTAGTGGTGAAATTTTCTAGAAAAATGGGTAATTAGGGCTTGAGTTTAAGAGACTTTTGAATAAGGATTTGAGGGGCCATTTGGACTCCGATTTCAGAGTTCTTGTTATGTATAGATTCGCGAGAATACGAGGTTTTTGAAAATATAAATTTTACCTGATTCCAAGATGTGGGCCCGAGGGGCATTTTGGTCATTTTACATAATATCGCGTATTAGCTTAGAATTTAATTGTAGAATTAGTTACTTGAAGTGTTATTTACATTATGCAATTGAATTGAATAGATTTTGGCCATTTGGAGTCGAATACTCCTGGCAAAGACGTGGTGTTGGGTTGATTTTGAGCCGATTCGAGGTAAGTGGCTTGTCTAACCTTGTGTGGGGTACCTTCCCCTTAGGATTGGTATGTTTGGTAATTGAAATGCCTTGTACGTGAGGTGACGAGTGCGTACTTGTGCTAATTGTTGGAAATCCGATTTTCTTTAAGTAATTACTAGTATGTTTCCTTTCCTGTTTCTATTACTTGCACTATTAAGCCTGTTGCTAGCTTAGGAAAGCATGTCTAAGTGACTTAATTATTTTATTTGATTCAACCTGCCTTACTTGAATTCTGTGCAACATGCTAGGCTGAAATCACTTATTGCCTTAATATGAAATTTTTCCATTTCTGATATCTTCCTGCTGCGTATTTATTTTGGGACTACGGATGTGGGATTCTGGTAGCTCCCCCTTGTCTGTTTACTTTGGGACTATGAGTTAGATTCCCGGTAGATCCCCCTGCACATTTCCTTTGGGACAACGAGTTAGATTCCTGATAGATCCCACTGCACAGTTATATGGAACAACAGGAATGCACTCCGTAGATTTCCCTAGTACTGGGTATTTACATTTGGGACTATGGAATGGGATTCCGGTAGATCCCCGCGCACTATGAGTTGGACTACGAGACGGGATCTCGGGAGCTCCTCTGGATATGTACATATGGGACTACAGGACGGTATCCTGGGAGATCCCCGTTTGTTATTATTGGTACTGAGCTATAATTCCTTTCCATGTTTACCTTGTTTTCTGTATAGTTGTTGCTGTCCTGTATATCCTGTGTTATTTTACTGGCATACTTATTTATATTGTTCTGTTCTATACTGTTGATCTTTATATTTACTTGACCTAAGTAGGGCCCTGACCTTCCTCATCACTACCCAACAGAGGTTAGGCTTAGCACTTATTGAGTACCACTGTGGTGTACTCATGCCCCTTCTGCACATATTTTTCATGTGCAGATCCAGGTACCGCTACTCAGGCCTACCATCCTTGAGAGAGGCGACTGCTTAGAGACTTTGAGGTACATCTGTCGCGTCCGCAGACCGAGAAGTCCCTTTTTATTCATGCTTATAGTACTTAGCCCTTCTGTACTTCTAATCTTATTAGACAAAATTCCGGAGTTAGAGCTATGTAGTATTTGTTTTTCTTAGCTTGTGATTCGTGGGTTTTCGGGTCTTGGATTTAGATATTGGTTTTAAGATCTATATAAATATGGTGTATGTCGAGTGGCACATTTAACACTATCATTGCCTTATTTCTGTTTTTAAATTGTTTTACTTCCGCAAGTTTTGGTTATCTTCCGCAAGTTTAGGCTTACCTAGTCGTAGAGACTAGGTGCCGTCACGATGGTTCACGGAGGGCGAACCGGGGTCGTGACACTTGTGAACTATGTTTGACCTGATTCTTGTCACCACAAGATATGTAGGCAGCCTTATGGTTCGGTCATACCAAATAAAATATTTCATAATCCCACGAAGTCGAGAGTGGGTCAGTCTTTCTTAGAAATTTCATCTCAAAAAGAAAAAAAGGAATCAAATTCCCTTGTTTTAGAAATTGGGGCAAAGTTTTTAGAATGGATTCCAAAAGTTGTAAATAAATTAACCCCGTTGTCTTTGTTATTTTGAGCCTTGATGATATCATTTCCTTCAACCCTGTCCAAAAGCCATATTACAATCCAAAAAAAACCTCCCAGATAATCTTTGAGAGTGCTGAGTTAGCCATGCCAAGAGCGTATGATATTTTTACTATGGTCAATGCCTTGTCATCTACAGAATTGGAGGGAAGAAAAAGAAAAGAAAAATGAGAGAGTCTTATCGGTGAAAACCTTCGCAGACACCATAAGGCGACAGTAAGTTGAGAGAAAGAACAAATGAGAGAGGCTTGATGGTGAAAACCCTTCGGGCACTACAAGTCAAATAAGGATCGGGAATCAGATTGGATAATCGGAGCATTGAAGCCCAGTTTCACGGTTTAGGGGTATAACAAGAGTTGAACATCAGGATTTCTTGACAGATTAGGCCACAGGTGCATTTCATGGTCATTAGAGATGGTATCCACATCTGATAAGTTTCTAATTTGTAGTTTTCTTGTTAGGAATAATCTTTTTCTATTGTCCTTTACTCTGTTCCTTTGTCTTGTTTACTTCCTCTTTCTGAATCTGTTTGGTCAGAACAAGTGAGAAATGACTTCAAAGTTTGCCACCAGCTTTCCAATTGCACAAAACAGGATCTGGATAACACATCAAAGTGGCATAAGTCAGGAAAGAACAGCATGCGCACGGAGTTGGCAACAATCAACGTGCTTTGGGATTCATGTGAAATGAAAAGGTTTGGTATATGTCAATTCATGAATAGTGCAACAGATCGAGGATGTTGGGTGAACAGATCAAAGGTATTTTCTGTGATAAGGTTGACAGAGAAAGTGGTTAACCAATGACAAGCAAGGTCTTCCAAGCGGAAACCAAAGTTATCATGGCAAGTGAAGGAGCAATAGACCTCAATGCCAAGGCCAGTGGCATACGTAGGAAAGAATATTACACGCACTGAGTTGGTAACAATCAACGTGCTTTGGGATTCATGTGGAATACAAAGGTTCGGTAAACGTCAATTCATGAGGAAAATGCAATAGATAGAGGATGTTGGGTTTGAACGGAGCAGAGGTATTTTCTGTGAAAAGGGTGGCAGAGAAAATGGTTAGTCAATAAACAAGCAAGGTATTTCGAGTTGAAATCAAAGTTATCATGGGAAGTGAATGAGCAATCGCTCTCAAAGTCAAGGCCACAAACCAACCGCCATATTTATAAACTCACAAGTTTTCTTTGTTTGAAATAGGGACGAAAATTGTGTACAAATCAAAGCTTGGAAGTTTGAATTTTTTTCAAGTGTCGTGCCCAAATTTTGTCAGCATAAAGGCGGTTTGAGAAGGGGCAAGTAATTTTGTTCGCTCCTACAGGAACCCTCTATGAGGAAAAGCATGGTTCAGGGGCAAGAAATTTTGTCCGCTCTGCAGAGATCCTCCAGGAAGAGAGCATGCCTCAGGTAAGTTCACTCTCGGCTTCTCAGGACCCTCCTGGATAATGGGATATAATTTAAAGTTCTCAGGACCTTCCTGGATAATGGGACCTAGTTAAATTTTAAGACCTTCATAGTTAACAATATTTATTGTAAGTTCTACCTTTAGGAAACATAGTTTAGCTTTAAAGTTTTCACTCTTATGATGAGATTTAATTTGAAATTTTCAGGACCCTCCTGGACAATAGAATTTTACTTTTGAGTTCTTATAGCTCTTTTGATAACAAGATTTGATTAACACTCACAGTTGTTCCCAATATCTAACTGGGGCAGCAAACTTTCTTTTGTTTGTCTGTTTTGTTGGAAATCAGGAGCCCACCTAAAGAACAAAGGGAAAGCAGTTCAAGTGTTGGTAATCAGGAGCCCACTTGGAGAACAAAGGGAAAACAATTCAACTGTTCGTAAGCAATTCAAGTTTTGAGGAAAAGCAGTTCAAGTGTTGGTAATCAGGAGCCCACCTAGAGAACAAAGGGAAATCAGTACAATTGTTGGAAATTAGGAGCCCACCTGGAGATCAAAGGGAAAGCAGTTCAAGTGTTGGTAATTAGGAGCCCACCTGGAGAACAAAGGGAAAGCAGTACAAGTGTTGGAAATCAGGAGCCCACCTGGAGAACAAAGGGAAAACAGTTCAAGTGTTGGAAATCAGGAGCCTACTGAAAAACAAAGGGAAAGCAGTTCAAGTGTTGGAAATCAGGAGCCCACCTGGAGAACAAAGGGAAAACGATTCAAGTGTTGGAAATTAGGAGCCCACCTGGAGAACAAAGGGAAAGCAGTTCAAGTGTTGGAAATCAGGAGCCCACCTGGAGAACAAAGGGAAACAACAATGTTCAAAGGAAGACAATTCAAGTTTCAAGAGAGGACAGTTCAAGTTTCAAAGGAAAGCAGTTTCGAAAGAAGAAAGTTCAAGTTCAGCAATCAGGTGCCCACCTTGAGAACAAGGGAAGACAGTTCAAGTTACAAGGAAAATTAGTTTCAAAGGAAGACAGTTCAAGTTCAGCAATCAAGCGCCCACCTGGAGAACAAGGGAAGACAGTTTAAGTTTCAAGGGAAAGCAGTTTCGAAGGAAGACAGTTCAAGTTCAGCAATCAGGCGCCCATCTGGAGAACAAGGGAAAACGGTTTAAGTTTCGAAGAAAGACAGTTCAAGTTTTGGCAATCATGCACCCACCTGGAAAATAAGGGAATTCACTTCAGAATGCAATTCAAGTCAACAACTAAAGAAGCTCGTGACAAGAATGCGAGTCAACAGTCCGAGATGATCAACGGACGTTAGTCACAATCCAGAATAAAAAAAAAGAAAGGCAAGAAGTGAATCCAAATGCAGAAGTTGATGAAAGATGTGAGCTGCTCAAGACATGACTGAAGTCACAAGCATGGTATGTACGGTTTTGATCCGAAAAGCTGAAGAAGAATGAACTAGCACCTGCAACTAGCAAGCGTCAAGGTTCAAATCCAAAGTCTGCATGAATAACCATTCAAGACTCAAGATCAAGCTTCAGAAGACTTATAGATAGGAATCTTGTAACTTATAATTGACAGGTTTAGTTAGTCATTTTTGTTTTTTGATCTTTAATGTAATAACAGGACCGCAGACCGGAACCTCGACGGAATGGCACCTTGATCGACTCTCCACCTCGGTATACTCTATCATCTCACTTACTTCTGAACTACACGTGGCCTGATTCCTTTATAGCTAAGGATATGTAGGCAGCTCAGATACCAGGGCTCGATCACATTCTCTTTCCTCTCAGTTTTTGGTCTCCCTAAATAAGGGTCGGGTCAAAAAACCTTTCTAGTCATTCTTTGTCTGAGAATACTTCGTGTTTCCAATCAAAGAGGGGCAGCTGTAGACATGTGATTTTTGACCCTCCCCAAGATTTTTCATATTTTAGCATGTAAATATTTAATTTAGGCCTAATATCGATATCTCAACTAATTTTGACTCTTTTACTTTATTTTATTATAAGAAAATAAAAATTAAAAAAAAATAGTTTTATTAATGCTTTGTAGTCATTTTTAATCTTGAAAAATACCAAAAATAGTTTTGTTTTAACGGTCAGTCTTATTTTAATAGTTATTTTACTTAAGTAGAATTAATTAATAGATGAGATCATACTTTTAGTCTCATTCGCGATGAAAGAATAAAATTTGGGCTCAAACGACCCATTTTTAGGCCTAATTTTCGAATCTAGCCCATAATTCCCAAGCTCATAATTCCTAGGCCCATGCCCCTTGACCTAAATATAACACTAAAACCCTAAGCCTATAAAAAAGGAGCTAAAAAAACACAAAAAAATAAGAAACAAATCAGTTGCAAACCTAAAGTCCATCAGCGAAAATACAAAAAAGAGCCTAAGACTCTTAAGACCAAAATCAGACTTAGGGGAAAATGAGATCAACGCCGTTATCACAAGACCCCTAGGACCTATACACACAGGAGAATGAGAGTCGTTTGAACAAAAAGAGAGGACCAGCCCCCCGTCACCACCTTTCTTCGATCTTGAGAACAAAAAAAATCCCTCAGCCTTCCACCGTCAAACACACCTAGAACTCCTCCATAACAACCGCAACCTAACAACGGTATAGACACAATTAGCGACCTTCGCTGACTCCCCCCCTTTTCCGTCACCTAAGATAACAACAAAAACGGATCTAAGAAGGACGGGCGAAGGAGACGAGTACATCGACAACGTATAAGGAGATTCGAAGTTTGATTTCGGATTCAAAGCCTACTGATTTTCGTTCCATAGTTTCTCTCGCTCTTCTGCTTTCGATTCTTCAATTGCACTCTATGTTTTTCATTAAGTTAGTGAACGACTTATAACAAATTTCAATGGTTCGTGACTCAACAATATCGAAGTTTACTTAAGCCAAGAAGAATCGGATGTGTTGTTGACTGTTGACTCAACATCTTCCCTTAACATTTTTACATTGTATTATACCAACAGTGATAGAATACGAGAAGCTAATTCAACCGAGGGAAATCAGATTCGGAAAAATCTAACAACTGGAAATTAACTCATAAATGTACCATAACAATTATATCACCACATAAACACATGTAAAACAAAACTCATCTTAACCCAACTCTTGGGTACCTAAATTCACAACCAGAAAATTGAAGAAAATGAATTAGTAAGGAGAAGAACCTGTTTAAACAAAGACTTCCTTAATATTGGTAGAAGAATTGTCGAGTACCAAGTTTCGACTATAAATCCGAACGAAATCAGCACTAAAAACCAGCAGAAACCGCAAACTTTCACTACAAACGACAACCCTCAAATCAACGGCGTATCAAACCTCAATCAAAGCTCCATCGGATTCCATGGCTTTTAGAATCGAAAGCAGAAGAGCGAGAGAAACTATGGAACGAATATCAGTAGGCTTTGAATCCGAAATCAAACTTTGAATCTCCTTATACGTTGTCGTTGCACTCGTCTCCTTCGCCCGTCCTTCTTAGATACATTTTTGTTGTTTTCTCAGGCGATGGAAAAAGGGGGGGGGGGGGGGGGGGAGTCAGCGAAGGTCATAATTGTGTCTGTACTGTTTTTAGGTTGGGGCTGTTATGGAGGATTTCTAGGTGTGTTTGGCGGTGGAAGGGTGAGGGATATTTTTGTTCTCAAGATCGAAGAAAGGTGGTGAGGGGGGGTTGGTGCTGGTCATCTCTGTTTGTTCAAACGACGCTCATTCTCCTGTATGTATAGGTCTTAGGGGTCTTGTGAAAACGACGCTGATCTCATTTGCCCCTAAGTCTGATTTTGGTCTTAAGAGTTTTAGGCTCTTTTTTGTATTTTCGCTGATGGACTTTAGGTTTGCGGCTTATTTATTTCTTATTTTTTTGTGTTTTTTAGCTCCTTTTTTATAGGCTTAGGGTATTAGCGCTATATTTAGGTTAAGGGGTATGGGCCTAAGAATTATGGGCTAGATCCGAAAATTAGACCTAAAAATAGGTCATTTGAGCCCAAATTTTATTCTTTCCCTGCGAACGAGACTAAAAATATGATCTCATTTATTTATTAATCCTACGTAAGTAAAATAACTATTAAAATAAGACTGATCGCTAAAATCAAACAGTGATAGAATACGAGAAGCTAATTAAGCCGAGGGAAATCAGATTCGGAAAAATCAAATGACTGGAAATTAACTCATGAATGCACCATAACAATTATATCACCACATAAACACATGTAAAACAAACTCATCTTAACCCAGCTCTTGGGTACCTATATTCACAACCAGAAAATTGAAGAAGATGAATTAGTGAGGAGAAGAACCTGTTTAAACAAAGACTTCCTTAATATTGGTAGAAGAATTGTCGAGTACCAAGTTTCGACTCTAAATTCGAGCGAAATCAGTGGCTAAAAACCAGCAGAAACCGTATTGTTTATATATATTTTTTGTTTAAATATTGTATGAAAGTTGAACAATATTGTATAAAAATTGTATTTAAGTTGTATGATATTGTGGTTATATATAACTGAGTAAAAATAATGTATGAAAATTGTAGATAAGTTGTATAATATATAATTATTTATATGAAATTTATTTTTACTGTGCATAAATCAAATACAAAATATACAAAAGACGTATTAATAAAATTTGTATAAAAATTGTATTTAAGTGGTATGATATTTTATTTGTATATAATCATCTCTGCTGAATTATGAACAACTTTCAAAACTCTATCATAAGGAAATGGGAGCTTTGTTATACTGTTGTGCTTGCATATTCCCCAGCAAAAAGTATCCATTTCTTCTGAATCTTCGTCAGTGAGTACTAAATATGCTTCTACTTCTGGAGAAAACTTGGACTGGGAATCGATGAATCCTTTTGTAAGCTGGTGAATTTGCAAGCTAGAAATGGAGAGATAATTGATGAAATAAATGATGACTGAGGGCTGTGAAATATGAAAGAGGAACTAAAGTACACGTTCTTTCTCATGATTATTTTGTTTGTGGGTATGTCCACAATTTCTTTTTTCCACAAAAAGAGGAGTTTCCGCCGTACGGTAATTTGAATAGAGGGTTCATTACTCACACGAACAAAAAGACGAAACAAAAAGATTTGGAGTGTTTGTACAAGATCAGGAGAGAAAAGGGGAAAGAGGAGAGAAAAAGGGAAAAGGTGTATATATCCCTTGATTTAAGGCACAAATAATGGATTGAAGGTCTTTTAAGGTGGATTATATATATTTTGTAAACAAAACTTGTTTATGCCGGGTAATTAACTAAACATGAACATTAAGGGTAATAAAGTTTCAAATAGTGTATAAGAATGAAAAAATCCCTCTTTTCAAGTATACAGGCCTGCAATTTTTCTACAATTTTACTACAAAATTCTGCAGTATAATGTATGTCATGTTTTCTTCTTCTTCGAGTTTCAATCTGAAATTCAGCCAAAATTAAGTCTAATTTTTACCAAAACACCCTCAAAATTGAGATATAAACTCCAAACAATATTCCCAATTCTTTGCAACAATATCCAATCCAAATAAATAATGGTGTTTGAAAACTCAAATTCGAATTCAAAGCTTCAAAGCTTTTTAATGGTTGTCAATGGTGGAATTGCTGCTCTCTTTTTCTTTGCTTTACAAAACTGAAATTAGGGATTAAGCGATAGAGAGAGACGTAGAGAGAATTCCCAATTGTTTACAATAACATTCAATTCAAACAAATAATATTTTTTTGAAAACCAAAATTCGAATTCAAAGCTTCAAAGCTTTTTAATGGATGTTAATGGTGGAATTGCTGCTCTCTTTTTCTTTTCTCTACATTACTGGAATTAGGGATTGAGAGATAGAGAGAGATGTAAAGAGAGAGAGAGCGAGAGAGAGAGCATGAGGGAGAGAGAATAAGGATTAGAAATAATCAATTCCTAATATAAAGGGATACTCATTTAATTCCTAAAGTGCATATAATTGGTAAATTTGTATATAGGAGGTAATTAAATTGAAACTTGAGTAGGGAGGGTAATAAAGTTTCCAATAGTGTATAAGTATGTAAAAATTCTTATAAAAATAATACAACAGTGTGACGACCCAAAGGGTCATCACTTGCTTTTAATTGAATTCTGTGTCTCCGAGGCCTTAAAAACCTCATTTATCATCACCTCGATTTGTGTGCACAGTTCGGGCGCGTAGCCGGAAAGCTTAAATATGAAAATCTGTGAAAAATGCTAAGTTTGATTATAAAATGAGTAAATTTGACTTCGGTCAATATTTTGGGTAAATGGACCCGGACCCGTGATCCGACGGTCCCAGAGGGTCCGTAGGAAAATATGGGACTTGGGCATATACCCGGAATCGAATTCCGAGGTCCCAAGCCTGAGAAATGAATTTTAAGTGAAATTGTTTAAGGAAATTTGAAATGAAATTTGATTAGAACATGATGGTATCGGGCCCGTATTTTGGTTCCGGCACCCGGTACAGGTTTTATATATGATTTAAGATATTTCTGTAAAATTTGGTGAAAAACGGATGTCGTTTGATGTGTTTCAGACCTAATTTGCAAAAGTTGAGGTTTAAGAAGTTTTGAAATATTTCCTTGATTTTGAGGTTTAATTCGTTGTTTATGATGTTATTTTGGCGATTTGATCGCACGGATAAGTTCGTATGAAGTTGTTGAGTTAGTACGTGTATTTGGTTAGGAGTCTGAGGGCTTGGGTACGATTCGGATGTGTTTCGGAAGGTTCTAGACTTAGAAAATGTTGCAGGTTTCTCAGCTGTTAGGTTTTTGGTGTTGCCTTCTTCGCGTTCGCGGGAGTACCCATGCGAACGCGATGGGTTAATTGTTGCTGAAGGAATTTCCTTCTACGCGAATGCGTAGCTCAGGACGCGAATGCGAGGCAGCGAGGCTATACCTTCGCAAACGCGGTCCTGGCCACACGAACGCGAAGGCCAAGTGGCCTGGGCAGGGGGTGGGGCAATTACCCTACGCGAACGCGACCTGTTGGATGCGAATGCGAGGGCTCGAGGAGATTAATCTCCGCGAACGCGAGCCCATGTACGCGAACGCAATGGCTTATCCAGCCTGGCCATCGCGAATGCGAGGGGTCAGTCGCGAATGCGTAGGGCATTTTTGCCCAGTGATTTTTAAAAACCCAAAACAAAACCACTTATGGGATTTCTCAAAATTTTACAAAACTTCTTCTTCTCCAAAGCTCCTAGGCGATCCTTGAAGAACTTTTTCACCAAAACTTCTTGGGTAAGTAATTTTTTACTCGTTTTCTTTCATTTTCATCAACATCTATTGAATTTCTAGACCTAAAGCATATGATTAAGGATAGAAAATTAGGGATTTGGGTAAAGCCAAGGCTTTTTAATTAATTGTGATTTAGACCTCGTTTTAGGATCGAATTATGAAAATAATTATATATTTTAGCTTGTGGGTGAATGGGTGATTTGATTTTGGTCCGAACCTCAGGTTTTAACCAAGCGGGCCCGGGGTCGATTTTTGGGTTTTGGGGAAGAATGATTAGAAAGCTATATTAGGCATTTAATTTGAATTGTTTAGCATTTATTGATGTTATGAAGTCATTTATGTATAGATACAATTGATTTGGAGCCAAATTCAAGAGAAAAAGCTGTAATTGAGGATTGAGTTGGCCGTGGAAGTTTGAGGTAAGTGTTCGGTCTAACCTTAGCTTGAGGGATTAGGAGTTGAGTCATATTTGCTACTTGTTTCTTGTTGACTACGACGTATAGGCATGGTGATGAGTATCTATACGTTGGTGTCAAGCATGGTCGTGAGTCTTAAATTGATACTTGTTGTATTCCTGAATGATACTGTAGTTGCAACAGCGAGTAAATCCGTGGTATTGAGCAAGAACTTAGTTTATTTTTGTGAAAGATACTCATGAGCTAGAAATGGTGGAAATGGAGATAATTAGTGGTTGAGTTGAGATTGGTTATAGCTGATTCTCTCTTGTCCGGACGTATATGCTTGTACTGTTGAGTTCCCTTGCCGGGCTAGTGTTATTTATTGTTAATCCCTTGCCAGGACTGTTGTTATGATCACTGTAAGCTGTATATTTGGAACGGGTTGCGCGCCGCAATATTTTTATTATTTTATATATATATGGATCGGGTTGCACGCCGTAACAGATATATTATATGGATCGGATTGCACGCCGCAATAGATATATTATATGGATCGAGTTGTACGCCGCAACAATTATTATATTGGATCGGGTTGCACGCTGCAACAATTATTATATTGGATCGGGTTGCACGCCGCAATAGCTATATATATATATATGTGTGTGTGTGTGTGTGTGTGTGTGTGTAAATATACAGGGTGATATACACCACCTCAAAAGTATATATTCACCTTTTTCACAAGGGTAATCTACACGGTATGCCCACCGGAAATGTTAGTTAACTCCATATACTTTTGAAATGTTTATTTTACCATGTATACCTATTTTATAAAAGTTTATTACTTTTTAAACTTTTAATATCATTATATGCCATTAAATAAATTCCATCTTTTAAGGAACTAAATTATCTCTCACTCCAACTTAATAAATCCCTTAAAATACTCCATCATCCCATATTTTCAGGGATTGGAATTATACATGTTCACCAAAAAGTCCACCCCACTAATTTCTCTATGAAGTCCTCTATAATCTTTTTCTTCTCCTTCATCTATGTAATCAAAAGAAAAATAAAATACCGTGCCAATATTTTAATTTGGGATATAATATATAAACTAAAATAAAATATTAGAATATGCTATTCAAACCAATACACTATAATATTCTAATGAAAAATACATTATTCAAATCAAACAACGATGATATTCCAATTTGGAATATTCAAATCAAACATAACACAATATTCTAATCAAACATACCACAATATTCTAATTTGGAATACAGTATTCAAACCAGATTTTTTCAAATTAAAAAATTATAGAATATTTGGTTTATATATTGTATTCCAAATTAAAATATTGTTTGAATATTGTATTCCAAATTAGAATATTATAGTATGTTTTATTTGAATATTATATTCCAAATTAGAATATTATGATATATTTAGTTTGAATGTTGTATTCCAAATTAGAATATTATAGTATTTGAATGATGTATTACAAATTAAAATATTATGGTATATTTAGTTTGAATAATATATTCTAAATTAGAATACTGTGATATGCTTGGTCTAGATAGCATACTTGTCATTAGAATATTATGATATATTCGATTTGAATTGTATTTCAAATTAGAATATTGTGATATGTTCAAAATATATGGGAAGATTTGAAAGTATAGAGTATACAATATCAAAATGAAGTACTGATAGAAAATAGGAATATGGTTTAATTAGGGGAAATGTGAATCTCAAAATTCAATGAGTAAAGGTTTCAATAATTAAGGCTACATTTAAGGGATATTATCCCCTTATTAATAGTGGTTGCTACACACATAAGATTCTCTATCAAGATATACGATGTAATTTCTTTATAGGTATACAATATAACTTTCATAATTAAGGCATAGTGAGTAAAGAGATTTATAGAGGGGTATACGACGTTAAAACCCCTTTTCACAAAGCCTCAGCTGCAACACGACCGTAAAAACATCTTAACCACTAAGGTGTCAAATGGATGGACTGGGCCAATTTTGGGCTGGTCAAAATGACTGAGTCGATAAAGGGGCGGGTCATCCAAAATTACTTGGGCTGAGATGAGTTGGGTCAAGATGGGCTAAAATTTAGGGCATCGCCTAACGCACCCAACTCTTACCAAGATTTAATTAATACTCCATCCGTTCCAGTTTATGTGAACCTATATCCTTTTTGGTCCGTTCCAAAAAGAATGACCTCTTTCTAAATTTGAAAACAATTTAGTTTAAACATATAATTCTACCATTAATGAGAAGCTTTTATAACCACACAAATACTCTGGGCCCCTTTTTAACTTGTTTAGGACCACAAATTCCAAAAGTCTTTATTTTTTCTTAAACTCCGTGCCCAGTCAAAAAAGTTCACATAAATTAGAACGGAGGGAGTATGTATTATTTTCGTATGAATTGTCTAGTTAATAAATAAGACTTTTTCTATTGTTATGGTCGTATATAACATATCAAAAAAAAATTATTTTAAAGATATTTTAGTAAAGTTACCCATGGATCAATTTGGGCTAAAAATTAGCCCAACTTTAGCTGGGATGAGATGAGTCGGATCAAGATGGGTTGAGTCAACAAATGGGCGAGTCATTGGGGCGTTTGCATCTATACTCGCTTTTTGTGTCACATTTTAACTTGTGCCCGCTTTGCAATGTCGATGATTAATCTTCATATTGCAAATATTTGATAATTTGGCTCTGCTCTTTATTTAGCAGTTTTGGAGGTCATTTATACAATAACAGTTACTTAGAAGCAATATTCGTTATGGTTTGATCCAGAAAATTTCAGATACAGACCCAACCAAACACTCCAAGCAATGGATAAAGGATTTAATTGAATAAAGTATAATATCTTCCATGTTACTATCCAACAAAACATATTGCATTTTCTGGAAAAAAATCTGCAACTTTTCCTGTTACTATCACATAAACTAAGTTCTAGCCACTGAATCTTGATCTACAGGCTGAAGTTCAAATCTAAGAAGGCTGAAGTTCGCTAGCTACAAACAAAAACTTCAGCTCTAAAGCTGAAGTTCGCTAGTTACAAACAAAAACTTCAGCTCTAGAGCTAAAGTTCCCCAGTTATAAAACAAAAACCTTCAGCTCTAGAGCTGAAGTTCCCCAGTTACAAAAACAAAAACTTCAGCCCCAGTTACAAAACAAAAACTCACCAGTTACAAACAAAAACTTCAGCTCTAGAGCTGAAGTTTTTGAGAGTTCCAATATGGGTATCCTTAAATATTCCTTCTCTATCAAACTTGATAAAACGCAGCAACACATAGGAAGCAACTCTTTGCAAATTGAACGACGATGCTTGCTTGCCTTATTAAAATTGATGTTGCATATAAGTTAGATCTGTTATATATGAAATTATTATTCGTATTATCGCTATATTATTTTTTTTAATAAAATTATCCTCTTATTAAAGTATTACAAAGCATCAAAAGCAGTTGAAAAGTATGTTTCGAAAGGAAATAATAAAGTCAAATGATCAGGTCCTTTGCATTTGGTCAATTCACGTAACTACCAGACAGTTTGTGAACGTTTGTGGTTGTTTGCAAGAAGAAAGCGAAAGAAAACGAAGGAGGAGAAAGAGGGGGAGAAAGGGGGCTGAAATTGTTTAAAAAGTGAGTACAAATTAAAAGTTTTTAAAAAAATGGGTATAGCAATGGGGGCGACTAAATAGGGCGCCTAATGCAATTTTTACCGAGTCATTGATCCATCAAACCTTGAGGCGGTTGGGCGGGTCATGTTTTTCTGGGCCAATTTTGATACCTCTAATTAACCACCAAAAACTAATTTCAGTCCATCAAAATTTATACTCACCAGAATTTTAAATCGGAATTTTGAAAATTTTCATCGTCATGAATATCCAATAACTCGGCAATTCATTTTCGAACAGCAAACAGAGATATATATAGTTCAGCATGTGGATTCCAATTTTCAATCAATGGTTCAGCTCCAACAGATCTTCAAGCAACGAATACGCAGTAAAGGGTTTTTCGAAAAGTTCAATTAAGTGAAGCAACTCAATCACCTTTTTTTTATTTTAAAAAACACAAACACCAAATTGGATTCAAGCTAAGGCCATCGCGCCCACATCCAATCTTGAAATCCTGTTCGACATCAAGTAGACGAAATCGTCTTCTAATCAGTCTGGTGGATTCCCTGGTGTTCGAAGTTGCACTGCTGTCTTTTTCCGATTGAAGGGTGCAATTTAATTAAGTGGATTAGTGTTAGCACTCCGCCACTTTGAGCTTGACTTGACAACGAGAGCGTTGTTACAGGGCAGCAAGAGTGTTGCCAAGCTAAGGTGCATGAACTAGCACCAAGGCAAAAAAGGAAATGGGCAAGTGATGGCCAAGGCTTTGACGGAGACAAGGCAGCTTGGCAAAGACTTGATAATAAGATACAGGCTGAGGTGACACTTGATTTTTGCAAAGGTATCAAGGCATGAGGTAGTGATGCCAAGGCAAGGAAAAAACGAAGTGGGCAAAGGCAGGTTAAGTGCAACGGAAGGCATGCGCGCGCGAGGCAGGCTTGTCATGACAGTGGGGCGCGGCAAAGGGCCATGTGCATGAGCAATGGCATGGGCAAAATGCGGCTACAATGCACATGAGAACAAGGCATTGGCGCCTCATTCAAGCCAAGTCACACACATGGGCAGCAAGCTTCAGATTGACCAAGTCAAAGTCGGTTACACGATACATACTGTGCACATGGGCGGCAGTTGGCTTTTGCTAAAAGCTAGCAGAATTGTTAGCACGTTTTTTGGGCCATGATTCCATTATTAGTAGCATGATCTACATGATCTTAGTAGTTGGGGGATGTCAACTACATTAGGCCAAAATAGTGAGCTGTGTGAGACAAATATCTAAGCCTAAGTACAACAAGTATAAGGCAAATGGGTTGTCTCATGTGTTATAAATGGGCAGCATCCTTATGCTTGTAGGCAGTAGAGAAAAACATGTAGAGTGGATGTTTTGAATGAGGAAAAGAGTTTCATGTATATTGTGCCTTGTGTTCTTATTTATTTCTGTTGCCTTAAATTAAATTTCGTAGCCTAAATGAGTTCCTAAATTTACTATGGTAAAGTTGCCTAAAAATATTTTAATTAAGTTCAAAATTGCTGTAATTTTGGCAAAGTGTTGTGAGAAGGCTAAAGTCAAGTGTGGGACTTGACTGCCGCACAGGCTGGTTTCGGCGGACAGAAATCATGCCCGTGACAGTTAGTTTCATGGAGTCTTTAAAATTGAAAAAATATTATAGATCCCACATTCAAGGAAATATTCCAAACTTTAGTTCACATTACTCTTAACAAATAACCAAAAAAATCACATGAATACATATTGTGATACTATAAATAATAAATTTTACTTGCGTCTTCCGAAAACGACATGTCATGCACATGCACTCATATTCAAACCTTATAGGAATAATTTTTTTTTATCAAGCTTTGTAGAATAAGTAATTACCCAGTAACATGTATTAGTCCCAATAATTAAAATTCGCATGAAAAGTGCAATTGCAAATGAGAATATTATTAAGGAGAATTTGTGTGCTTTCCAAATTTCTAAACTTCATCTCCAAAAGTAAATTTATCTATGTCCAACAGAAGTCCAAAATCAGTCATCGAGATCCGTATAGCTTAAAAGCAACATAACGGAAGTTGATGAATCTGAATTGTGAAAACCTCCGTAGGTATCTTTGCATAAGGTAAAATTGGTTTGTAATAAATGATCGAATAATAGCATGCCACGTGGAATCAAAGACATGTAAAAGGCAAGTCAAGTAACTATTAGTATCGAAAATAACAACTGCAGTTGGTATCAAATAAACCCCGAAGGGAGCCTGGTCAACGGGACAACTGCAGTTGGTATCAGATAAACCTCAAAGGGAGCCTGGTCAACGGGAGTAGTTCGAATATTTGTCATCGGATAACATTCAATGAAGAATATTCTCTATTATTAAATGGGCATCCGTTGCAAAGAATATTTGCATTCATCGTCTGCCGTTACATATTCATCAATAGCTCCTATTGTCATTTAAGAGGGGCTTGATCCTAGGATTTTGTTTTCCTAGATATAGCTATAAATAGCAGGCTCAGTAGCCATTGTAAGATAGGAAATTCTTGACAAAAATTATGTTGTATTCTACTTTTACTCTCAATTAAAATAACTTTATTTACTCTTTTATATTCTTCTCATTTCTGTCATCGGAGACGCTGTTCTCGGAACAAGGCTTGTCATTTTCTTCAATTTTAATCGCTAAGTCTTACTTTTACTCTTGTTTATTTACCATTTTTGGATCAAATCAGCTCGCTTGTCTTTAACTGACGTAACATATTCAACTGTACTATTTTACGGGTAAATAGTTTGGCGCCCACCGTATTGGTCTTTGCGTTTATTACTAACTTGTTTGATTTTTTCCTTAGCAAGAAATCAAAGACGACAACTAATAGTGTCAACATTGCGCACAACGTTGAAGGACACAAAAATATGCCTCAACATAAGGATTCAATCAGTGAAACCCGTAATGAAGGGGACGAAGAAACTTCGGTTCGTGAAGAGCAATACCCCTGGCATGTATGAGAGCCAACTCCCGACGACGCGGAAGAGGAAAACCTAGTGGAAACAGTAAGAATCCTAAGAGAGCAACAGAAAGCCATCATGGGCTACCTCTCAAGACAGGATCAGGTGATGACAAAGTTGAAGCTAGCGTTGTCAGGCACTTCCGGCAATACAAACGGAAGAGGCCCGGTTCCTCTCGGTGTTCCTGCAAATCAAACGGCTTGAAGAGTTGATAACAATACCCCGAGGGATGAGGTCGGTTTCAAAGATGCAGGGGGGACCGGTAGAGGATCTGGTAACGATAACGATAATGATCTCTTCAAAACCTAGCTCATGATATTTACGAGGGAAATGAACAAATGGATGGATCAAAACACGAAGGAGTTTCATGCCCGAATGGATCAGATTTCGGGCGCACCACCAGTTTTGAAGGGCCTAGATTTGAAAAGTACATTTAATTTCCATTTCAACCAAGCGCAGCACCGGATTTAATTCCGAAGAGGTTCAAGATGTCGAATATACGAAAATATGACGAGACTTCGAACCCGCAGGAGCATATCACAACTTATACTAAGTCCGTAAAAGGGAACAATTTGGCTCAATATGAGATCGAATCGACTCTACTGAAGAAGTTTGGAGAAACCCTCACAAAGGGAGCACTGACATGGGATTCACTCTTACTCGAGCATTCAATTTACTCGTTTGAAATGCTTGCAGATTCATTCATCATGGCCCATGCCTGGGCCATGACGGTCCAAGCCAGAATGCAGACATATTTGGGATCGCACAAGGTGAGTCTAAATTATTGCGGGAATTCGTGATCAGATTCCAGAGAGAAAGGATGCTGCTACCGGCCGTACTAGATGAGTGGGCAGCGGAGGCATTCACAAAAGGTTTGAATTTGAGGAGCTCCGACACCTCCCAAAAATTGAAAGAAAGCCTGCTCGAATTTCAAGCAACTACATGGGCGGATGTTCATAACCGTTATGAGTCAAATATAAGGATAGAAGATGATTAGCTCAGGTTCCCAACATCAACCAAGGGACGGGATCGAGACAAGAACAAGGATAAGTTCAAAAGCATTTTCGATGCGGACCGATGATCTGCTAAAGGTCATTTCTTTCCATGCGAGAGACCGAAGGATGTGGCAACAAAGGGTTCTGGTCCTTGGATAGGTTCTCTCCCAACAGAAGAATTGACCGTGGCCAGAACAATGGATCGTTACAAGAAAAAGAGGTACCAGGGGCCCGAGATTCCATATATTCTAGGTTGTCGAAATATAATTTCAACATCAGCATAGTGGAGTTGGTATCAGCGATAAGGAATATCAAAGAAGCACAATTCTCGAAGCCAATCAGATATGATCCTAGCTAGAAGGATCATAACTTATGGTGCGAATATTATGGGATTCACGACCACAAAACTGTGGACTGCCGTCATCTATGTGAAGAGGTGGCGACGTTGTTAAAAATGGCCATCTTAGGGAGTTCTTGAGCAACCAAGACAAGAGTAATTATGCCATAGTCGGGGCAACACAGAACCTTCGAAGGTTGTGAAAGACTCCCCCTGGTTGACCATCAATATGATTTTCGGAGAGAATAAAATCAACGGTGTAACCTTTTCGGTGGACAAGAAGACAAATGTATCAGTGACCCACAACAAGAGACTCCTGAAAATCACCGAAGATGATATCACCTTCACGGAGGAAGATGCTGACAGACTTCTTCTCCTACATAACAACGCCCTGATAATCTCTTTTAATGTCTTAGATTTCAAGATTAAGCGTGTTTTGCTTGACCCAAGAAGCTCAGCCAACATCATTCAATGGAGAGAGTTGGAACAAACAAAGCTAACCGGAAGCATCATTCCGACAACAAAACTCCTCGCTGGGTTCAAATTGGCAATTGTGACAACCCGAGGAGAGATCCTGCTGCCCACGAACGCCGAAAGGGTAACCAAGACCACCTTATTCGAAGTGGTCGACGACGACATGTGTTACAACATAATCCTCGGAAGCCCATGGTTACATGAGATAAAGGTCGTACCCATAACATATCATCAACTACTGAAATTCGCGACCTCGGAGGGAATCAAGCAGATAAGAAGATCAACCGGCAGCAAGAGAGATTAACGTAGTGTCGATTTCCAGTAGCAAAGGGAATGAGCCCATCAAATAGCAATTATAGGAAACTACGCCTATTCCCGTTCCAAATGAAGGTGATAAAAGCGAGGAGTCGTCGGAATCCCACCAGGTACTGAGATACTTTTAGGTACTGGAGGAGACAGACGCAACCCAGTCCACTGTAGAAGAACTCGAGCAAGTGACTTTATTCGAAGAATCTTGTAAAGGAAGTTTCACTTGGGAACAAGACTCAATCCCGAAATCAGGTCAGGATTTATTAATTTCCTTAAAGCTAACGTTGATTGTTTGGCATAGTCGCACTCGAATATGATAGGTATCCTATTAGAGGTGGTCATGCATAAGCTAAGTTTGGACCCGAAATTCCCATCAGTAAGGCAAAAGAAATACCCAATAGCTGAGGTTAGAAACAGGTTTGTTAAAGAGGAAGTAACTCTATTACTCGACATTGGTTCAATCCTGGAGGTAAATTATCCAGAATGGTTATCTAATGTAGTTGTAATTCCAAAGAAGAATAACTAGTTTAGAATATGTGTAGATTATAAAGACTTAAATAAGGCGTGACCTAAAGACTCGTTCCCATTGCCAAATATTGATCAAATGATTGATGCTACGGCCGGGCACGAGTTAATGAGTTTTCTTAATGCTTACTCTGGGTATAATCAAATCAAGATGAACCTGGACGATCAGGAAAAAACTTCGTTCATTACAAACATTGGCACATATTGTTATAACGTGATGCCATTTGGGCTTAAAAATATTGGAGCCACTTATTTAGAGGCTCATGAACAAGATGTTCGAGAAGAAAATAGGCAAAACAATGGAAGTGTATATATATGACATGTTAGTCAAGTATTTGAATGCAAGTTATCATTTGAAACACCTCTAAGAAACCTTCGATATCTTGAGGAAGCATAACATAAAACTCAACACAGAAAAATGTACATTAGAGGTTGGCTCCGGTAAGTTATTGGGGTTCTTGGTCTCATAGAGAGGGATTGATGTAAATACCAATAATATCAAAGCCATTGAAGATATCTCGGACCAACTAACGAGTGTAAAAAAGTACAGAGGCTAATTGAAAAATTAGCCGCTTTAAGCGTGTTATCTCTTGATCCTCAAAAAAATGCCATCACTTCTTCTCATTTCTGAAGAAGAAGAAGAAGAATTGCAAATAGACTCCGGAATGCCAGCGGGCCTTGAATGATCAGAAACGCTACCTATGGCTGGTTTCAGTCCCGGGTTAATGCCCCTGGTTGCTAAAGAGGCTGTACTGGTGTCAGAAACTACATTAGGAGTTTGGACCTTGTTTACAGACGGAGCTTCAAACGTAAAAGGGTCCGAGTTTGGGTGGTTCTAATCACACCCTCGAGGGAAATCCTGAGGCAAGCTATTAAAAATATTCTGTAAACTAATAATAAAGCCGAGTGTGAGGCTTTGGTTGCAGGATTTGAATTGGCCCGAGGACTTGGCTCTGAGGTCATCGAGATCAAATGTGATTCCCGACAGGTAGTAAACCAAGTGTATGGGATTTTTGATACAAAGGAGGAACGCATGAAATAGTATGTGAATAAGGTTCAGGCATTACTTGCACGATTCATGGAATGGTCGATCATACACATCCTAAGAGAAGAGAGGGTGGAAATGGATGCATTGGCTAATTTAAGGTCGTCTATGGAGATGAAAGAATCTAACTCCAGTACTGTCGTTCAACCTTTTCAATCGGTACTAGATGTGGATGGCTATTATGAAGTGAATACAACCAACCTAGTCTGGGACTGGAGGAATGAGTTCGTCGAATATCTTTGGCATGAAAAGTTTCTCGAAGACCCAAAGGTGTCTCAGGCACTACGCACCAAAGCGGCTCATTACTACCTCATGGACGAGTAATTATATAGGAGATCGTACCAGGCCTATTAGCCCAATGTCTAGGAGCCTCGGAGGGGGACTACGTGATGAGAGAAGTCTATAAAGGAATTTGCGGGAACCATTTCAGTGCAGATTCATTGGTACTAAAGCTGGATAGGGCAGGATACTATTGGACTCGGATGGAACAAGACGCAAAGACATTCATTCAGAAATGCGACAAATCTCAATTCTATGCACAGTTGGTACACCAAGTAGCGAAACTTCTTGCATTTGGTGTTGTCCCTGTGGCTATTCATGAAATGGGAGATGTATATAGTCGGCCCATTGCCACTGGATTCCAGAAAGGTAAGATTCCTCTTAATTTTAACTGCCTACTTCACTAAATGGGTTGAAGTAGGTCCTTACCAAAATATCGGTGAGTGTGAAGTGGTCGACTTCCTATGGGACCACATAATCTGCCGATTCAGAATACTGAAAGAAATTGCCTACGACAACGGACCACAGTTCGTAGGTTCCAAAGTCCTAAAATTTCTCGAGGATTTGAAAATCAAGAGGATTACATCGTCACTGTACCATCCGAGCGCTAATGAACAGGCGGATTCAGCCAATAAGGTGATTATCCAAAACCTCAAAAAGGTTAGAAACTGCTAAAGGAAAATGACCTGAAGAGTTACCAGGTGTTCTATGGGCATATCGGATAATGATAAAGTCAAGCACGGGAGAGACACATTTCTCTCTCGTATATGGCACAAAAGCTTTGATCCTGATGGAAGTAGGGGAATCAACCTTACTGTTTTCCCAAGCAAATGAGGAATCAAACAATGAGGCGTTACTGGTGAAGTTGAATCTGCTCGATGAATGCAGAGACTTGGCATATGTGAGGATGGTGGCTTAGAAGCAAAGGATGGAGAGATATAGGAGGGCCAATCTCTGTTACTTCAAAGTAGGAGACTTGGTTTAGATAAAGGTGACTCAAAACACTCGAGAATCATGGAAGTTGGGTCCAACATGGGAAGGTCCCTATCGGGTTTCAGCTATCACAGATAAAGGATTGTACGAGCTGGAAAATTAAGATGGAGTCAAGTTGCCTGGTAATGGAACATGACTCACCTCAAAAGTTATTACTACTGATGGATCCTATATATATTGAAAGTATGTGCTGCACTCTTTTTCCTTTCGACCAATTTTTGTCCCAATTGGGTTTTTTCTGGCAAGATTTTTAACGAGGCATCAATGAAAAACATACTACGAGAGGAGCATCATCGGCAAAGTTAAGACCTTAAATTATAAGGTATTGAAATGATAAACCACTATGGGATGGTTAAATAATCTCTAGCTCGAAGGCAAGTTCCTAATAGGAAACAAAACTTGCCATCGAACCAAAAACTATTTAACCGTTCGCAAATTGTTTCCACCGATGAAGCAAGACTTCCAGTGTTCTAATTCGCATACTTTGCATTCGAATACTACGGGGGGGGGGGGGGGGGATAGTATCAGATACGGTAACAACAATGCCACGAAAATCGGGGATTGCAAGAACCAGGAACAATAATGGCTCAGGGACCAGGGACTGCATGGTTGGCCTCGTAGAAATATGTTAACAAAAAACTTCAAATGCTTGTGCCGGAATGAATAGGAGACGCCCTCTTCAAGAGAACCATAAACATAAGAGGGTCCTCTCTTATGAACCCCTCATAGTAAAGGGTTGATTCCAAAAGAATTCATTCCCAGAACGAGAAGCTATCAGATGAAAATATGCCCAAAGCTTTAACTATTTTTTTTGGTAACTAACTATTTTCATTAATCACCAATTGGAAAACTTTACAAAGTACAACAAACTACAACTCTGCTTGCTGAATCTAAAAAAAATATAAACAAAGATCCTATAGTTATGTAACTACTTTTATCATACTCCTTGGTTATTATACCCCAAGTCTCCTATTTACCATAGTTTGCTAGAAAGGAAGTTGGTTAAGTATGCAACCAGTCTTTACAGTAGCTCTTACATTACATACACAAGCAGTTTCTCTAGCTAAACTATCCATCTTTTTTCCACTTTTTCAAATATCGTAGAGTTCTTTTCAGTCCATATTGCATATATAATTTCTGTGTAGACCTGTTTCACTATCTGAGCTTTGGTAGATTTCCCTTTGACATTGTTGTGCAGCCACTATTGCTGTTGGTTGGCATTAGCTCTCAGAGGTATTGGTCCTTGTAGCCATAAGATCAATCTTCCCCATAACTGTTGAGAGAAAGTACACTCATGGAAGAGATGCTCACTTGTTTCTGTTGTAGTATGACATAGAACACAAGTCTGATCAATATTAAGTCCCCACTTTGCAAGTTTATGTGCTGTATTAAGGTTCCCATGTTGTGATACCCATATGGTAAATACAACCTTGGGTCTAACTGCATTATTGTACATGAAGTGCTTCCAGTTTACCTTAGAATGAGTTCCCAAGAGTTGCTTATAACATTGTCTGATCATGGAATGTTGTTTTTGCGGGGTGCCCTGTATATGACTAAAGTCTCTCTTGCTTCCAACAATTTACTCACCATCCAACTAGCTTGTTGTGGAATTGGAATAGTGCTTACTTTTCTTTGTTTTATATAATAACTATGAATCCATCTAATCCACAATTTGTCTTATTTGTGAGAGAGTTCCCAAAAGGTCTTTATCAGTGTACATTGTTCCACAATCTCAGATTTGTTATATTCAACCCACCTGCTGCTTTTGGTAGGCACATTTTGTCCCATGATACCAAATCCCTCTTGGTGATACTATTTGTTCCAGACTACACATAACTTCGGCAATGTGCCTCAATTACTTTAATGACCTTAGCAAGTAATAGAAATTATTGAGACCAATATGCTTGTATTCCAAAAAGAACTGATTTCACCAACTGGATCCACCATGCATATGAAAGTTTCCTAGCAGTCCAAGAAGAGATCCTTGTAACAATTTTATCTATCAGTGGTTGCCAATAAATTAGAGTGAGTTTCTTGGATGATAGTGGAACCCCTAAATATTTAAAAGGAAGTTCTCCTTGTACATATCCCAGCTCCTGCAATATCTATGATTTTATTGAGCTGCCGACTCCTCCAAAATAGACATTACTTTTAGCTAGATTTGCTTGCAAGCCAGAAGCTTTAGAGAATATCAAGAATCTTTCATGTAGCCTCTGAATAGATCTTTTATCACCTCTGGCAAATAACAGTAAGTCATCTGCAAAACTTAGATGTGTGATCTTCAGTCTTGCACATTTTTGGATGATATGCATAGAGCTTATCTTCTTCCAACTCATTCATATTTCTACTTAGATATTCCATTACCACAGTAAATAAAAAAGGAGAGATGGGATCTCCTTGTCTCAGACCTCTGGAAGCATTGAAAGGTTCTGTTGGTTCTCCATTTTTGACTATTGAGTAATGAACTGTCTTTACACACTCCATGATCCATTTTATGAATTTTCTTGAGAATTGTAAATCCTCCAGTACTTGTTCAATGTAGATCCATTCGATTGAGTCATATGCCTTCTGAAGATCGACTTTGATTATGCACCCTGGTGATATATTCTTCCTAGTATAAGCTTTAATAAGCTCATGTGCAAGGATGATATTGTCTGCAATTCTCCTTCCTGGGATAAAACCTGCTTGTGTCTCACTAATAACAGTTGCAATAACATTCTGTAATCTTGCAGTTAAGACTTTAGATATAATCTTGTAGAGAATAATGCAATATGCTATATGCCTAAAATCTTTTATAGTAGCAGGATTAGGAGTCTTGGGGATCAAAGTAACTGAAGTACAGTTGATAGGACTGAAAAGTTTACCATATTTGAAGAAGTGTAGGACAACTTCAGTTACATCTTGTTTAATTACTGGCCATGCTTGCTTATAAAAATAAGCATTATATCCATCTACTCCCGAGGCCTTATCATCATCAATAGAACAAAAGTCCTTCATAGATTTCCCCTGCACTAACTTGTGCATATAATTCAATTTGTTGCCGATGATTTAAGACAGACCCCTTCTTTATAATTTCCCTATTAACAGCTGGTAGAGAGTATGTTGTTGTGCCTATCAGTGATTTATAGAAGCTGATTATTTCCTCTCTAATAGCATTCTTGTCAGTGAGTTTGTCTCCTGTCAAAGCATTGATTTCCACAATCTGTTTTTGCTACTTCTTCTCCTTTAATATAGTTGAAAGTACTTTGTAGTCGAGTCTCCTTGCTTAATTTAAGTAATTCTTGACTTCTGTCTTAGTACCCCTTCTTCTATTAAAGATCATTTTTCCAATTTTAGCAGCAATTCCTTTTCTGAAGCTGCTAGGGCGTCAGTGTACTATTGATGCATTTGCTGTTGTATTACTTTCAGAGCTACCCTTGTTTGATCTATCTTCATGGTTATTCCTTTAAATTCTACATTATTAAGTGTCTCAATTGTGGCCTGAGTGATTTTAGCTTTTCCCATATTCTCTTCATTCTCCCCTGATTAGTCTGCATCCTCCATTTTTTTTCTATAATAGACATGAAATTTGGATGATCAGCCCATACATTAAAGAATCTAAATGGAGTTTTGACATTATGATCTCTGGATTGGAAGTTTAGAATCATTGGAGCATGATCAGAGATAAATGTTTCACCATATTCATTCTGAACATGACTATATTGGAGCATCCATTCATCATTTCCCAAAGTTCTATCAAGTCAGCTGCAAATTCTATCATCTCCTGCTTGTTTGTTAGTCCAAATGTAGTATTCACCCTTCCATGGAATTTCATTCAGGAAGAGGCTATGTGTACAATCTGAGAAATCCTTCAGCTCTGCTATAGTTACTGGTGCACCATAGAGTCTATCTTGTGGATAAAGTAAGGCATTAAAATCTCCACTTAGGAACTAATGTGTTATTGTTTGGTTGGAGAGATCCTGCAGATGTTCCATAACTCTTTCCGTTGCTCAATTGTGTTATATCCATATACCACTGTCATAAAGCATGTATCAGTGGGTTGTTTTCCTGCTATATGGAAATGGATATACTAAGCTGCTTCTTGAATCATTATGAGGGCAAAGAATCCAGACCCTTAATTTACTGCATGTTTGTAGTTGGTCACACAATTCCATCCTGGAGCAATTCTGTTGGCAATAATAGCAGCCTTATTTGCTTTAACTCTCGTTTCTACCAAACCAACTAAAGTAACTTTATTTACTTTGAGATATTTTCCCAGTTCCTTCTATTTGTACCTCTTATTTATTCCCTGCACATTCCACACTAACCAATTCATGCTAGAGATGTAGATCCCCACCTATATCAGTGGGTAATTGCCTCTCATTCACATTATCATCATCTTGAATCACACCAAATCCATTGCTAATAGATATTGTGACATCCCTCATGTTATTTTGTATTTGGTCATGTGTTGTGTTCTGTATCTTCTTTCCTCTATTGGTACTCCTCTGCACTTGAGTAAATTCTTGCTCATCAGTTTGTATTTGGTATGGTGGATTTGCAGTCATCTTGGCTTGATCTTCCTGTATTTTATCACTTTTTGCCTGTGCTTTATGTTCTTCTGATAAATTTTGCACATTGTCTGTTATCATTCTCCCAGTAGTTTTCCATTGTTGTACAATTTTCCTGGGCCTTCTCCTCATTTGCTGTTCCTCTTGCCTATTTTCTCATTTTCCAACTGCATTACAATCAT
The DNA here is from genome assembly GCF_000715075.1 of Nicotiana tabacum. NCBI lineage: Eukaryota > Viridiplantae > Streptophyta > Magnoliopsida > Solanales > Solanaceae > Nicotiana > Nicotiana tabacum. Next base: position 66,655,179 of record NC_134087.1, read on the forward strand.
GTCCAATCTTCATACATTTCTCACAGAAGTTTGGTTTCCAATCATATAGAACAGGCTGCTGGAAGAACCTTCCTGTTGGATCCATTACCTCTACTTCATCTGGTAGAGGTTTAGTGACATTCACCTCTATAAGAATTCTTGCAAAGGAGATTCTAGTCTGTTTAGCCGTACAAGAATCTGCATACAGAGGAGTCCCAATGGTACTAGCTATACTGCTCAAAGATTTTGCACCCCAACAATTGATTGGCAATTTTGGAAACTTTACCCAGATGGGAATTTCTATTAGGAATTCTGTTTTAAGGTCAAAATCAGGGGACCACGGTTTGATTACGATCGGTCTATTGTTAATGGTATAGGGTCCTGAGTACAATATCTCATTCATATCAGCCACTGATTGGAATTTGATTATATAGTACCCTTCATCATGTAGAAACACCTCCGGTTCACCTACAATTGCCCAATTTTGTGCAACATAGTTCTTCATGTAGTTATACCCTGGAATATCTCCAATTATGTAAACAATTAAATCTGATTTCCAATTCTGTGTCTCCTGTTCTACTTCTTCCTTATCTAATTGTGCAACTACTTTTACATTAATTACAGTAGGGTTAACATATGATAAAGCCATACCATTTTCTATTTCTCTGTTGCCTTTGAATAATCCGACCCATGACTCTTCTGGAAGTTGTTTTTCATCTCTGTTATATGCTGGGCATTGAGTCTTCATCACCACATTATCTAGATTCCTCTTTGGATATGATTCACCAATTTGAACCAGATTTTGCTTTTCATTGCTCATAACTTGGGTCTTTTGTTGGTGCGAATCACTTCCCAAATTTAAGCTCTGGACTCCTGCACTTGTACCTGGGTTCCCTTTCAATTGCAATTCACCACTGAGATTTAATTTCTTCGTTGCAGTCATAGATCCGATCGATATTGGCTGAAATAGGTTCGATTTGGGGGTAACAACATGTTGTTCATTCCCTTATTCTAGAATTTTGGCAATAATCCTGGCACTTACAGAATTTCCGACGATTATCAATGTTTTTTTTACTAGTCTTCCTCACCTAGCCATGGCTGGAAACATGAGCGGCGCAGGTTATCTTAACATGCACCGAGAGCGCTTTAACTATTTCAATGCAAAAAAAAAGTATCTTGGACAAAACTTAAGCAAAATTCTTATTTATTTGGCAAAAGTGACAAACTCAAAGAAATGTGTGGCATAATTACAAAGGTACAAAAAATAAGGAAAGGGGAGAGAGGCATCTGCATCCCCCGGTGAAAGAGGGCAGATCACCTGCCAGTTTGGAGCCTGGATCTTCATTATTATTCTCTTCAATTTCATCCTCAGTTCCCGAATACTCGAAACCAGTACCCCAGGAGTCAATTGCAGCAGGCTGAGCAGGGAGACATTCTCGAGCAGTTAGCTCTAGTGCTCGAGCCTTGGTGTTACAGTCACAAATATCAACAATGCCCGCTTTGGCCTCTTTCGAGGTTTTTTTCCTCATATGATGCATCACACACGTCTTTTAAAATACAAGGGAATCCCCTTGCTACCGGAGTTTTGCCTTAAGTCTGTCAACCTCGGCTTGAAGGCCATCCCTCTTGCATCTCATGGCACCGAGGCTAGAATCAAGATCATAGGTTGTAGATAGATGAATCCAATTTTGCTCCATGATCTTCTTGAATCTCTCCTCCATTCTGGACCTCTTGTCCTTGGCGGTATTGGCCTCCTCGGTATTGGAGCTCAAGGCTGCCTTCAAGTTATTCACTTGTACCTCGAAGGCAGATTCGCGCTCGGTAACAGCAAGCATAGTATCTTGAAGCTTGGCCCATCACTTCTTGCTCACTTTGCTTCAATCGGGCTTCAAGCTTGTCCATCTTAGTAGATTTAGCCTCCAACACCGGGAGGCACATGACAAGTTGGTCCTATTCGGCCAACAACTGATCCCGCTCGGAGGCAAGCCCTTGATTAATTTCTACAGGACCTCAGAAGCAACAAAGTTGGCCTGTAAAGAAGAATATCAAGGTTAAAAATCCCATTATAACAAATAAATAGAGAGCAAGTGATAAGAAAGCAAATACAGTACCGATGCCGCATTATGTACTGCATTATTCAACAAATACTCCCCCGAAAGGGAGAGTATTTTCTTCTTATCTTTCTATGAAACCAGCGGCTTCAGGTAGTTGGCAAGCTCCACTGTCCTGGATAGCATATGGAACTCCTTCAAACCAAAAGAGTATCGCTCTTCCTTCCTCGAGAATCTGGAAAGTGGGTGAGTAATTGTGCCCCAAATTCCCATGGTCAGGAGAATGAAATCGAGAAACACCCTCATCTCGAGCATCTGTTGCCGGTGGAGGAGATGCAGTGGGTGCTGGTGGCGAAGGTGCAACTGGTGTAGAGAGTGTGAAATTGTTAGCGTTAAAGGTTGAGAAGCAGCTGCAACAAGAGCATCGCTGATTATTGGTTGCTCTGTGTCCGAAGGCAGAAGAGGCCCGGGGTCCGAGCTCCTTGGACCAGAAACAACAACGGGGACGGGATAGCGGGAATTTGCATTGTCTACCATATCCATCTCCTCCTCCATACCCTCAGAGTCTTGCAAAGCAAAATAGTGAGAACCACTTCAAAAGGTTTATTGACATGATGAAGAGTTTGTCTATCAATGTACCGTTGGTTGAGGCTTTAGAGCAAATGCCGGGTTATTTAAAGTTCATGAAGGATTTGGTCACCAAGAAGAGGTCGATGAATTGTAAGACTATCAAGATGACACATCAAGTGAGTGCTATTGTGCACTCAATGGCTTCGAAATTGGAAGATCCGGGCACTTTCACATTCCCTTGTACCATTGGGAGCGCCGATTTTGCAAAAGCTTAATGTGATCTAGGGACGAGTATCAACTGTAGACATGTGATTTTGACCCTCCCCAAGATTTTTCATATTTTAGCATGTAAATATTTAATTTAGGCCTAATATCACTATCTCAACTAATTTTGACTCTTTTACTTTATTTATTACAAGAAAATGAAAATTACAAAAAAATAGTTTCATTAATGCTTTGTAGTCATTTTTAATCTTGAAAAATACCAAAAATAGTTTTGTTTTAACAGTCAGTCTTATTTTAATAGTTATTTTACTTACGTAGGATTAATTAATAAATGAGATCATATTTTTAGTCTCGTTCGCGGGGAAAGAATAAAATTTGGGCTCAAATGACCTATTTTTAGGTCTAATTTTCGGATCTAACCCATAATTCCTAGGCCCATACCCCTTAACCTAAATATAGCGCTAGAACCCTAAGCCTATAAAAAGGAGCTAAAAAAACACAAAAAAAATAAGAAATAAATCAGCCGCAAACCTAAAGTCCATCAGCGAAAATACAAAAAAGAGCCTAAAACGCTTAAGACCAAAATCAGACTTAGGGGCAAATGAGATCAGCGCCGTTTTCACAAGACCCCTAAGACCTATACATACAGGAGAATGAGCGTCGTTTGAACAAACAGAGATGACCAGCCCCCCCCCCCCCCCCTCACCACCTTTCTTCGATCTTGAGAACAAAAATATCCCTCACCCTTCCACCGCCAAACACACCTAGAACTCCTCCATAATAGCCTTAACCTAACAACGGTACAGACACAATTATGACCTTCGCTGACTCCCCCCCCCCCTTTTCCATCGCCTGAGAAAACAACAAAAACGGATCTAAGAAGGACGGACGAAGGAGACGAGTGCAACAACAACGTATAAGGAGATTCGGAGTTTGATTTCGGATTCAAAGCCTACTGATATTTGTTCCATAGTTTCTCTCGCTCTTCTGCTTTCGATTCTAAAAGCCATGGAATCCGATGGAGCTTTGATTGAGGTTTGATACGCCGTTGATTTGAGGGTTGTCGTTTGTAGTGAAAGTTTGCGGTTTCTGCTGGTTTTTAGTGCTGATTTCGTTCGGATTTATAGTCGAAACTTGGTACTCGACAATTCTTCTACCAATATTAAGGAAGTCTTTGTTTAAACAGGTTCTTCTCCTTACTAATTCATTTTCTTCAATTTTCTGGTTGTGAATTTAGGTACCCAAGAGCTGGGTTAAGATGAGTTTTGGTTTACATGTGTTTATGTGGTGATATAATTGTTATGGTACATTTATGAGTTAATTTCCAGTCGTTAGATTTTTCCGAATCCGATTTCCCTCGGTTGAATTAGCTTCTCGTATTCTATCACTATTGGTATAATACAATGTTAAAATGTTAAGGGGAGATGTTGAGTCAACAGTTTGACACATCCGATTCTTCTTGGCTTAAGTAAACTTCGATAATGTTGAGTCACGAACCATAGAAATTTGTTATAAGTCGTTCACTAACTTAATGAAAAACATAGAGTGCAATTGATCTTTTCTTGAAGGATAAACTGTTTTTTTTTTAATTATGATGGCACACGTTTACATGATCTGTAATATTTCCAAGGAGTAATAGAACATCCCAATGTCCAAAATCACAAAAAGTAACCTTGAATTTCGTAGTTCGTTTTAGGCACATAATTAAATTATTATAACTGCGGATATGATTCCCATGGCGTGGTCGTGGCACTTAATTTCAAATTAGTTTTAAAAATGAACATCCGTAGTTAATTGCTTTTCCTTTAATAAAATTGAGGTGTGTCATCCAATCACTTAGTCTATGGTCCTCACATCGATATCTTAATTAGTGTAGAAAATGCCTTGAATTCTCATAGTTTGCTTTAGGCGCATTTAATTAATTAAATTGTCATAGCTACGGGTACGATTCCCGTGACGTAGTTTTGATTCTTTAATTTCTAAAATCCGGGGTATATTTATGTGACCCAGCTACAATTCAATCTTGTTAATAAAATAAACATGTTGTGGATCGTGGTTACGGTTCCCATGACACGATTGGCGACGTGTAACTAAATAATTAGTTGTATAACAATTGGATTATTAAAAGCGGGTAAAAAGGAATAAAATGCACATAGGTTTCAAAGATGTTTTAAAATCAAATAAATGGGCCAATAATAACAGTTGAGCGACCGTGCAAAACCACGGAACTCAGGAATGCCTAACACCTTCTGTTACGTTAACAGAATTCCTTACTCGGATTTCTGTGTTCGCGGACTGTAAAACATAGTCAATCTTTCCTCGATTCGGGATTTAAACCGGTGACTTGGGACACCATAAATTATCCCAAGTGACGACTCTGAATTTTAAATAAAATAATCTTGTTTCGATTGTGACTTAAATTGGAAAAAACTCCCTTATATACCCTATCGGGGGTAGTAAAAAAGAGGTGTGATAGCTCTGACGACTTTGCTGGGGACTAGAACCCAGAATCTTTGGTTTATGGTTCAAGAATTCGAGCTTAGAATAATTGTTATATTTGGCTTTGCTTATTATCTGGTTTTATTACATGTTTGGGCCTAATGTGCTAAATGCTGCTTTTTACTGCTTTGATACTATTTGAACTGTACATAAACTGCTATGAAACCCTTCTCATCTCATCTCCGGGGATGTGCACGCTGGCGTGACTCCTCTTCTGTTAGTTTCATACCTTAAATTAGGAAGAGGCTCGGACAAGTTAAAATGCCGGATGGCCTTTTGGTTCCCGGTATGTAGCCCCCCATCGACTCGAGTTGTCCGCTCGGGTACACAAGTCTAGAACAACATACCCAGGTTTTAAACCTAGAATAACTCAGCTTCATGCCAGATCCCTAGTAGGAACGCTTGTTTGCATCATATGCATTTGACTTTGGGGACTCAACACAGGGGTTGGGTCCGTCTAGGACAGATGTACCCAAAAATAAAAGACCATCCTGATACATCCTATGTGCTACATGTTGCAATCTTCAAGGGTAAAAGAGTCATTTGGCGGAACAATAATAGTTGAGGGCAAATGAAAAAAAAGAAAATAAAAGGAAAACAAGAGGGTGAAGTGTGAAAACAAGGCAAGGAGGGCACAGTTATGTTTTCTTTTACTTTTTTAAAAGAAAAGGGAAAAAATATGAAAAATTCAAAAAGATTTTGCACTTTTTCATCATTTTTCGAAAATCAAAAATCAAAAAAAAGGAAAAGAAAATCCAAAAAGAGTTTATATGTTTCATCATTTTTCAAAACAAAATATGTTTTCTCTAAATTAGTTGTTTTTTTTAATTCTTGCCCGTATCCAATTTACCCGAACTACGCATACCCAATTCTCGTCTTTCGGGGCGTGATACGTAGGCAACCCTCATAAGGTCCTGTCTTCCTAGTGAATATAGGTTCTTGGCTTCGCGGGGTCTTAGCCAAATCTTGCATTTTTAGCTACTTTTAGCCACATAGATTAATTTTAGAAAAATAGTCACAACCATGTCTTGCATGTGTCTAGTAGGGAATGTTATTGTCTCACATAGTGTTGGTTTCAATTTTCTCATACAGGTGTGGATCTACTTACCGGAGTTTGGGCATGACAGACGCCTTAGGACCATCCAGTCAAGATCTCTCATTCAGGAGTTTACTTAAAGATTTTTCTTTTTATGTTTTGAGTCTATTTTTCTTTGTATGTCGTCTTTTACCTTCTAGTTTTGTACATTAATGTCGAGTCTTTTGGTATTGTATTTCCTATTTTGTATTGAAAAAAAATATGTGTAATAAATCAAAATCCAAAAAAGAGGTTTTGCGTTTTTATATTTCCGTTAGAAGTTTTCTTTAGAATACTAATTCTAGGAATTAAAAAAAAATTCATTTGAGATGGTTTTTCCTTTAGACAATAAATATCTAGAACTCAAAATAAAAGTTGCTTTTATATTTCCTTTTAGTACATTAAGATTATAAAAAAGAGAATTTTCTTTTAGTACCTCTAAAGGTTTTCTTTTAAGATATTAATTCCAAAAAATCCAAAAAAAAGATTTTCTTTTGAGGTTCTTCTTTGAGAAATTTCCGAAAATGAAAAAAAAATTCTTTTTATTTTCACTAGAACTTTAGGATATTGTACATAGGAAAAAAAACGTGCTTCATCTTGTGTTTATCTTCAGAGTTTCTTCCTTAGATAATCAAATTGAAATCCAAAAATATTTTTTATCTTTTTCGTTTCTTTTTTTCGAAATCTTTCTTCAGGATATCAAGTGAAAATTCAAAATACTTTTCTTTGGTTCATATTTTTAGATTTCCTTAAAAAAAATCAAAAAATATTTTTGTTCTAGGGGTTCTTCCTTAATAATTTCTCATAGAGTATCTTTTTCAAAAAGAAAAAAACTTATGCTCATTTAAGACTGAGTTTAGAATAGGTTATAGAACATTAAGTCTAGAAAACTCAAAAAATAAGAGATTTGTTTTTTTTTTTCTCTTTTCTCAACAAAGTAGTCATTAAGGTCAAAAAAAAGAAAAAAAGAAAAAGGAAAGAAAAAAAATGAGAATGTTAGTTTGTTTACTTTATTCTCGATCTTCCCGAACTACGCAAAGATCTGATTTATGTGGCGTCATGATACGTACTCAACCTACATAGGGTTTGATCGAATCATTTTTTTAAAAAAGAAGGAAAGAAAAAAAAGAGAAAAAAGATAGGTGAAATTATGAGATGTGAGAAATGAGAGAAAGAAAAGAGTGATGATTAAAAAAAAAGAGAAGAGGAAGGAAAATGAGCAAGCCAAGAAGTGCTAGAAAAGAAAAGGAAGAGAAGATTGAAATGAATAAATTGGGATAATGCCATATGACCTTCATACCATCGAAGTCATTTTAGAACCGATAACTGTGGCTAGGTGCATTGCACATAAAGTGAGATTATCTTATGTTAAATGCCCTAACGCTAACGTGATGACTTCATCTTCATAGCAGAAAAGTGGTTGGTTTGTGGTTCTTAAAGTGGTAACTCTTCTCTACACCATAAGTTCGAAAGGCAAAATCAGACGACAACGGAATTGAGTTGGTTGGTATTGGTGCCCAAAAGTAATTGGTTGAACAGGGAAATGGGTTGGTTGAAGAGGTAAGGATGTTAAGACAACACATTGCGGACATGTATCAGGCTTGGATGACTTGGAAGGCACCACCCCCGCCACCACCTAGCTTCTTAGATGCTCCCCTTACCCAAACTACGATCATAGTTCTAGATGATCCCCCATACTCTCCAGATCCACCCGCTTATCACAACTTTCCCAACCACCTTAGTAGCTCCATCACTCATTCGCCAATTACATCTCCCCAAAATTGCCCTCCTGTCATATCCACTATCCCTATGATCACAACTTCTCAACAATCTTCCCTTCATAAATCCGACAATGAACATCCACTCAAAGCCCATGATGCCCAATATTACCCCTCAGATGTTGCCCATAAGGTTCCTGACTCATACAATCAGAGCCTTTGGAATGAGCCTCATGTTGAAAATGAAAAGTTCACAGGAAAAGAAGGGCGAGATGAGCTATCCAGAAAGCTGAAAGGGTCTAAAACGTCAAAGCTTAATTTATATGATGGACGTGGAGATCCAGTAGCCCATCTGAGAGGTTAATGCAGTAAAATGAGAAGTGTTGGCGGGAAAGATAATTTTTTGATGGCGTATTTCAGTGAGAGCTTGACTTGGGAAGCCTTGCAATGGTATACTCATCAAGATGTCAATAAGTAGTATGCATGGGATGACATGGTTCAGGATTTTGGTCGACACTTTCAGTACAATCTGGACATTATCCCAGACCGTTCCTCCCTATTTAAGATAGGAAAGAAACCCGAGGAAAGTTTTAGGGAGTTTGGGCTCAGATGGAGGGAACAAGCTGCTCGGGTCAGCCCCCCCGATCGGTGAAGAAGAAATGGTTGAGCTTTTCTTACAAGCCTAGGGCCCCACCAACTTTAGTCATTTGATCCCGGCCTTGGGTAAACCTTTCAATGATGTGATAAAAAGGGGGAGATGGTAGAGGAGGGAATCAAGTTAGGCAAAATCATGAGTTATTCTGCATTGAAAGACACTACAAAAGACATTCAGAACATCTTAGTAAGTTTGGATAGAAGAAAGAGAAATAGAAAAGATGTTGTTGAGCCGTGCCAACGACATGATCCAGTGGGCATTCCTACTCAACGCTTTCAGCCTCGATATCGACCCCATGAATATCCCTGTGCTCTAGATAATCTTTCCCAATGCTACTTCTCTCCACAAAACCCCCGAAGTCGTACATCACCTTCCTAGTACTCTGTCCACAATGCACCACCATATACTTAACACCCACGAGACCCACGATGGCCTGCACCACTTCCACAAATGTCTTACCCGCCCCCTCAAGCATATCAACCACCTACCCGCAAAAGGTTCCAACCGAGGATAGAGTACAAGATGAAAAGATAAAAGCAAAAGGAGAAGACTTTCACTCCCATTGGAGAAGCATATGCCAGTTTGTTCCAAAGGTTGAGGCAATTGGACATGTTGAAGCCGATTCAAATAAAAATGTCGAATCCTATTCCAAAGAATTTTGATTATTCTCAAAGGTGCACATATTGCTCTGATGCCCCGGGTCATAGCACAGAAAAGTGTTGGCACCTGAAAAAGCAATTCAAAAGCTTATTAATGCAGGTGACATTGTAGTGCAAAATCCAGATGCAGTAGACACTAGCCAAAGTCCATCGCCTTTTCATAATGAGACGCATATGGTGGGTATGATTGGTTTTGAAAAGGAATATGAGAATTCTTCTGAGATCCTCGGAGGTCCACGTGTTGCAAAGCTTTCAGTACTATCAGAGGTTGATCTTAAGAACGAGCCGGCAAAAGGGAGCCAAACGTAATTTGCTTAAGTCAATATGATGGAGACTTGCGAAGGTTCTAGTAATGTTAATGTGGAACTCAGAGGCTAAGATGTCGAGCTTGGTAATTGGAAAGATGCTCCTTTCTTGGCTAGCCTGGGAGAAGTCTTGGTGATTTATTTTGTTGTCATTTCTGTTGTCCAGATTATTTTTATGGTTGTTATCCTGATATTGTCTTGTGACTCAAACCCTTCTATCCTTTTATTTTGCCTAGTTCCTTTAGTCATAGTAACTCATTTAGTGTTATCTAGTTTTGTTTCAGGGTTGTACCCCAGTTTATTTTGCTTGTCTTGTTGTTTAAATCCTTTCACTGTCTGTCTAATGCAATTTTCTATTTTCTGTTATTTCTAGTCATTTTTGTTTAGTTTTCTTTTCCTTTTATAGTTGTTTTCATGCTGGCTCTAGTGACATGACATGCAAGCATAATTCTAGTCTGGTCTTAAAAGTTAGTTGAGACATGAAGCAATAAAATAACTATGAAGATGATAGGGACATTTGAGGGAAGTAAGTAAAGGGATTTTGAGATCACTTAAAGCCCGAATTGTGTGAAACTAGGCAGATAATTTGGAAAGTTAATAGGGCGACAAGAATTCGTTAAGGGAGAGTGCATCCCAGACGATTTAAAGCAAGCAACTTTGAGTTCAAGTGCATCTCAAGTTACAAGATAAAGTCAATGAAGTTTTCTCCGAATTGACGGAGGATATCCATTGTGAAGAGGGAATCACCCAACGAGGGTTCTGTACTTGACAAGGAGCTAAATAAAATGGAAGGTATATCAGTAATATCAATGTCGAAGCCGCAAAAGAAATATTGTGCATGATCTTCAATTTTCATTTCAAGTTGCATGTGTTGCACTTGTCATTTTCAGGGATTGGGAGGCCCTCTTTTAGTTATCCAAACACTTATACCATTTGATACCCTCTTAAGCCTGTACTAAATTCTTTGACCTTCCCTATTTTGGAATCAAGTTAGAGTCATAAAAAAAAGTGCATGCCCCCATAGGTTTATTTCAGAAAGTTCATTCCAAAAGGAAAATTCAAAAAAAAAGAGAAAAAAAGAGATAAAGAAAAAAAGGAAAAGAAAAAAAGAGAAAAAGGAAAAAAACATAAAGGAAAAAAGGAAAAAACAAGAAAAAAGAAAAGGAAAATAGTAACAAAAAGTAGTCTTGTTGTGACAACCCGGCCGGTCGTCTTAAGAATTAATGCCCTGATCCCTTATTAACTGCTTTCCCCAAGTTTAATTATGCTAATTTGATTGTCGGGATGTTCGGTTTTGAGTTTCGGAGAGTTCTGGGACACTTAGTCCCTAAATGAGAGCTTAAGTGTTGGAAAGTTGACCGTAGTCGGAATAGTGTGAAGCTTGCCTCAGAATAGAAATCTGATGGTTCTGTTAGCTCCTGTTAGGTGATTTTGGGCTTAGGGGTGTGTTCAGATCGTGTTTTGGAGGTCCATAGCTAATTTAGGCTTGAAATGCCAAAAGTTGAATTTTTGAAGCTTCCGGTCCGATAGTGAGATTTTGATCCGAGGGTCTAAATGAAATTCCGAAAGTTGGAGTAGCTCCGTAGTGTTGAATGTGACGTGTTTGCAAAATTTCAGGTCATTCAGATGAGGTTTGATAGACTTTTTATCGAAATCGTATTTTGAGAATTTTGGAGTTCTTAGTCTTAAATCCACGGTTAATTCGAGGTTTCGATGTTGTTTTAGGGCTTTTATGGATTGGTACAAGTTTGGATAGTGGTTTGTGACTTGTTGGTGCCTTTGGTTGAGGTCCAGGAGGCCTCAGGGTTATTTCGGATGGTTAACGAGAAGTTGAGGAAATGTTGCAGCTGCTGTATTTTTGCTGCTTCTGGTATTTTCCCATCTGCGGTTTGGGGACCGCATATGCAGCGCCGCAGAAGCGGCTAAGGACACCGCAAAAGCAGATTTAGCTCTTTTCTTCAGGTTCTGCAGATGCGGAAGGAATACCGCAGAAGCGGTGGAGCATCTGCGAAAGGGTAATCGTAGATGCGGTTTCTGGTCATTTGGATGAAAGTCACAGATGCGACGTAGTTTCTGTAGAAGCGGGACCATAGATGCGGTCCCAGGGTCGCAAATGCAGAAATCGCTGGGCAGAACATATAAATAGTTACCTTTTCGAATTTGAGCTTTTCTTTCATCATTTTCATCCGGGTTTGAAGCTTTTGAGAGAGAGTTTTGAGGAAAACAAAGGGGTTTCACTTGGAGGAAACATCCTTGACTTCATAACTCGTATTTATGTGATTAAGGACCTAATTAGTGGTGAAACATTTGGGAAAAATGGGTAATTAGGGCTTGAGTTTAAGAGACCTCTGAATAAGGATTTGAGGGGACATTTGGACTCCGATTTCGGTGTTCTTGTTATGTATAGACTCGTGAGAGTACAAGGTTTCTGAAAATATAAATTTCACCCGATTCCGAGATGTGGGACCGAGGTACATTTTGGTCATTTTACATAATTTTGCGTATTAGCTTAGAATTTAATTGTAGAATCAGTTACTTGAAGTGTTATTTACATTATGCAATTGAATTGAATAGATTTGGACCATTTGGAGTCGAGTACTCGTGGAAAAGACGTGGTGTTGGGTTGATTTTGAGCCGGTTCGACGTAAGTGGCTTGTCTAACCTTGTGTGGGGGACCTTCCCTTTAGGATTGGTATATTTGGTAATTGAAATGCCTTGTACGTGAGGTGACGAGTGCGTACTTGTGCTAATTGTTGGAAATCCAGTTTTCTTTAAGTAATTACTAGTATGTTTCCTTTTCTGTTTCTATTACTTGAACTATTAAGCATGTTGTTAGCTTGGGAAAGCATGTCTAAGTGACTTAATTGTTTTATTTGATTCAACCCGCCTTACTTGAATTCTGTGCAGCATGCTAGGCTAGAATCACTTATTGTCTTAATATGAAATTTTGCCATTTCTGTATAAATTCATGCTGCTGCGTATTTATTTTGGGACTATGGCTGTGGGATTCCGGTATCTCCCCTTTGTCTGTTTACTTTGGGACTACGGGCTAGAATCCCGGTAGAGCCCCCTGCACATTTACTTTGGGACTACGGGTTAGATTTCCGGTAGATCCCCCTGTACAATTATATGGAACTACGGAAATGCACCTGGTAGATTTCCCCAGTACTAGGATTTGGGACTACGGAATGGGATTCCGGTAGATCCCCGCGCACTATGAGTTGGACTAAAGGACGGGATCCCGGGAGCTCCACTGGATATGTACATATGGGACTAAAGGATGGTATCCTCGGAGATCCCCGATTGTTATTATTGGTACTGGGCTGTAATTCCTTTTCATGTTTACCTTGTTTTCTGTATAGTTGTTGCTATCCTGTACATCCTGTGTTATTTTACTGCCGTACTTATTTATACTGTTCTGTTTTATACTGTTGATCTTTATATTTTACTTGACCTCAGTTGGGCCCTGACCTTACTCGTCACTACCCAATCGAGGTTAGGCTCGGCACTTACTGAGTACCTCTATGGTGTACTCATGCCCCTTCTACGCATGTTTTTCATGTGCAGATCTAGGTACCGCTACTCAGGCCTACCATCCTTGAGAGAGGCGACTGCTTAGAGACTTCGAGGTACATCTGCCACGTCCGCAGACCGAGAAGTCCCTTTCTATTCATTCTTTTAGTACTTAGCCCTTCTGTACTTCTGTTCTTATTAGACAAAATTGCGGAGTTAGAGCTATGTAGTATTTCTTGTTTTTAGCTTGTGATTCGTGTGTTTCCGGGTCTTGGATTTAGATATTGGTTTTGAGATCTATATAAATATGGTGTATGCCGAGCGACACATTTAACACTGTTATTGCCTTATTTCTGTTTTTAAATTGTTTTACTGACGCAAGTTTTGGTTATCTTCCTCAAGTTAAGGCTTACCTAGTCATAGAGACTAGGTGCCATCACGATGGTTCATGGAGGGCGAACCGGGGTTGTGACAAGTTGGTATCAGAGCTCTAGGTTCATAGGTGTCACGGATGACAAGCCGGTTTATTAGAGTCTCGCTGATCGGTACGGAGATGTTTGTACTTATCTATGAGAGGATATGTAACAGTTAGGAAAATTTTCACTTCATTTGATTTCCTTGTCGTGCGATATTTTGACATCACAATTCTAAACTTCTGTCTTTTATTCTCTCACAGATGGTGAGGACATATGCTAGTCGAGATGATCAGGAACTCGCGCCCCCTACTGCAGCCATCAGAGGCCGGGGCCGGGGTAGAGGCCGAGGACGCGCACGTGGTGCAACTAGTGCACCTGCGCGAGCTACCACCAAGGTACCACCAAAGGATTTAGCCGGAGTCCAAGCACCTGACACGCCTACTGCTACTACCACTCCAGCTCTTCAGGAGACTTTGGCATAGTTCATGAGCATGTACACCACCTTGGCTCAGGCAGGGTTGCTTCCCCTTGCTACAGCTACGTCTCAGGCTGGGGAGGAGCACAGACTCCCGCCATCCGCACTCCTGAGCAGCGAGTGCATGTTGAGCAGGTCCCTGAGATTATTCCTGTGCCGCCTGCAGTGCCAGTTCAGCCTGAGGACAGGGCAGCAGCATCTGAGGATGAGCAGTTGAGGATTGAGAGGTTCAAGAAGTACAAGGCCCCTGTATTTAGTGGTCTAGCATCAGAGAATGCTCTGGGATTTCTTGATGAGTGTTGCCGCATTCTCCATACTATGGGTATCTCATGATCGAGCGTGATTTCCTTCACTACTTTCCAGCTTCGAGGAGCCGCCTATGAGTGGTGGCATACCTATGAGTTAGACAGTCCAGATGAGGCTGCTTCACTAACTTGGACTTAGTTTTCAGATCTGTTCCTGAGAGATATGTTCCTCAGAGCCCCAGGGACACATGGCACGCAGAGTTTGAGCATTTGCGCTTGGGCGCTATGACTATCTTAGAGTATATTGTCTGTTACACCAGTTTGGCTAGGCATGCGCCAGCCTTGATTTCTACTGTCCGCGAGAGGGTTCGCGGATTTATTGAGGGCCTTATTCCTAACATCAGATCTAGCATGGCTCATGAGTTAGAGATGGATATTTCTTATCAGCAAGTGGTAAGCATTGCTAGGAGGATCGAGGGTGTGCATGCTAGGGAGAGAGAGGAGAGGGAGGCCAAGAGGTCTAGAGAGTCGGGCCATTATTCTGGTGTCCATACCCTAGCTGCAGGTCATTATGGTAGGGGTTATATGAGTCACCCTGTTCATTCAGCTCTTCCAACAGCCAGTAGTGCTCCAGCTCCTCCTAGACCTCAAGAGCCTTATTATGCACCACCAGTATCTAGAGCGCCTTCTTCCCAAGGGTCTTTCAGAGGTCAGTCCAGGAGACCTGGCCCGAGCCAGTCATAGCCACCACGTCCTCCTAGGATTGTTTGACACACACCATATGGTGAAGGATTACCCCAGACTTAGGAGGGGTGCACCTCCACAGACTTCTCAGCCACAACATGCCCCGCAGAGTTCTCAGGCTATGGTTAGAGGTCCAGTTGCTATCCCACCTGCTCCGCCAGCTAGAGGTGGAGGTCAGGGAGGTAGAGGTCACCCTAGAGGGGGAGGCCAGGCCAGATACTATGCCCTTCCTGCCCGTATCGAGGCTGTTGCCTCCGAGTCTGTCATCACAAGTATTATATTGGTTTGCCACAGAGATGCATCGGTTCTATTCGATCTAGGCTCTACTTATTCTTATGTATCTTCTTATTTTGCTCCGCATTTGGGTATATCTCGGGATTCTTTAAGTTCCCCTGTTTATGTTTCTACTCTTATGGGAGATTCTCTTGTTGTGGACCGCATTTATCGGTTGTGTTTGGTTGTTCTTAGTGGTTTTGAGACCAGAGCTGACTTATTTTTACTCAGTATGGTTGACTTCGATATTATCTTGGGCATGGACTGATTGTTACACCATTATGCTATTCTTGATTGTCACGCCAAAACCGTGATGCTGGCTATGCCAGGTATACCGTGTGTTGAGTGGAGTGGTACTTTAGATCACACTTCCAGTAGAGTTATTTCTTTTCTTAAAGCTCAGCGTATGGTTGAGAAGGGGTGTGACATGTATTTAGCTTATGTGAGAGATCTCAGTATCGATACCCCTTCCGTTGATTCAGTCCCAATAGTAAGGGATTTTTCCGATGTGTTTCCAGCTGATCTTCCAGGCATGCCACCTGATAGAGATATTGATTTTGGCATTGATCTGTTGTCGAGCACTCAGCCCGTTTCTATTCCTCTGTATCGTATAGATCCTCCTAAGTTGAAGGAGTTGAAGGATCAGTTATAGGAATTGCTTGATAAGGATTTTATTCAGCCCAATGTATCACCTTGGTGTGCTCATGTCTTGTTTGTGAAGAAAAAGGATGGTTCTATGCGTATATGTATTGATTATCGCCAGTTGAACAAGGTTATAGTGAAGAATCGTTATCCTTTGCCTCATATTGATGATCTGTTTGACCATCTTTAGGGCGCACATGTGTTTTCTAAGATTTATTTGCGCTCAGGTTACCATCAGTTGAAAATTCAGGAGCCAGATATCCCGAAGACTGCTTTCAGGACGCGGTATGTTCATTACGAGTTCCTTGTTATGTTATTTGGGGTGACCAATGCCCCAACAGTCTTTATGCATTTGATGCACAGTGTGTTCCGGCCGTATCTTGACTCGTTCGTCATTGTCTTTATAGATGATATTCTAGTGTATTCTCGGAGTCGGGAAGATCATGATCAGCACCTGAGGACGGTGCTTCAGACTCTAAGAGAGAAGATGTTATATGCTAAGTTCTCGAAATGTGAGTTTTGGTTGGATTCAGTGGCATTCTTAGGCCACGTGGTATCAAGTGAAGGTATTCAGGTGGATCCGAAGAAGATAGAGGCCGTGCGGAGTTGGCCCAAACCATCCTCAGCTACCAAGATCCGCAGTTTTCTTGGTTTGGTGTGATACTACCGTCGTTTTGTGGAGAGGTTTTCATCGATTGCGGACCCTATGACCAGGTTGACCTAGAAGGGTGATCCGTTCTAGTGGACGGAGGAGTGTGAGGCGAGCTTCCAGAAGCTTAAGACAGCTTTGACCACAACACCAATCTTGATACTGCCTACAGTTTTGGGGTCTTATATGGTCTATTGTGATGCCTCGAGGGTTTGCCTCAGAGCGATGCTGATGCAAAACGGTAGGGTGATTGCCTATGCATCCAGACAGTTGAAGATACACGAGAAGAACTACCCTGTTCACGACCTTGAGTTAGCTGCCATTGTTCACACCCTGAAGATTTGATGCCATTACTTATACTGTGTGCCTTGTGAGATTTATACTGACCATCGGAGCTTGCAGTACTTGTTCAAGCAAAAGGATCTAAATTTGTGCCAAAGGAGGTAGTTAGAGTTGCTGAAGGACTATGATATCACTATTTTGTATCACCCGGGCAAGGCCAATGTGGTGGCGGATGCTTTTAGTCACCAGGCAGAGAGTTTGGGGAGTTTAACTTATTTACCAGCATCAGAAAGGCCTATGGCGATGCATATTCAGGCCTTAGCCAGCCAGTTTGTGAGATTGGATCTTTCGGAGCCCAGTCGGGTTCTAGCTTGCGTGGTTTCTCGGTCGCCCTTATTTGATCGTATCAGGGAGCGGCAGTATAATGACCCTTATTTGCTTGTCCTCAAGGATAATGTTCAGCATGGCGATGCTAAAAATGTGACTATTGGTAATGATGGGGTATTGAGGATGCAGGGTTGGGTTTGTGTACCTAATGTTGATGGGCTTCGAGAGTTGATTCTAGAGGAGGCCCATAGCTCGCGATATTCCATTCATCCGGGTGCCGCGAAGATGTATCAGTATTTGAGGCAGCACTACTAGTGGAGGCAGATGAAGAAGGATATAGTTGGATTTGTAGCTCGATGCCTCAACTATCAATAGGTGAAGTATGAGCACCAGAGACCGGGTGGGTTTCTTCAGCAGATAGAGATCCCGAAGTGGAAGTGGGAGCGGATTACCATGGACTTTGTAGTTGGGCTCCCACGGACTTTGAGGAAGTTTGATGCTATTTGGGTGATTGTGGATTGGCTGACCAAGTCCGCTCATTTTATTCCTGTGTGTACTACTTATTTTTCGGAGAGGTTGGCGGAGATTTATATCCCGGAGATTGTTCGTTTGCATGGTATTCCAGTGTCCATCATCTCGAATAGGGGTACTCAGTTTACATCACGGTTCTGGAGGGCCATTCAGCATGAGTTGGGTACTCGGGTGGAGTTAAGTATAACATTTCACCCTCATATGGACGGGCAATCCGAGCGCACTATCCAGATTCTTGAGGATATGCTGTGCGTGTGTGATTGAGTTTAGAGGGTCTTGGGATCAGTTCTTGCCATTGGTGGAGTTTGCTTACAACATTAGCTATCAGTCCAGCATTCAGATGGCACCGTATGAGGCTTTATATGGGAGATGGTTTAGATCCCCGGTGGGCTAGTTTGAGCCGGGTGAGGCTAGATTATTTGGCACGGACTTAGTTCAGGATGCTTTGGAGAAGGTTAAGGCTTCGTACAACCCAGTCCAGACAGAAGAGTTACGTGGACCGGAAGGTTCGTGATGTTTCCTATATGGTTGGAGAGCGGGTTCTGCTTCGGGTTTTGCCTATAAAGGGCGTTATGAGATTCGGGAAGCAAGGGAAGTTGAGTCCGAGGTTTATTGTCCCTTTTGAGATATTGAGGCGTGTTGGGGAGGTTGCTTATGAGCTTTCCTTACCTCCCAACTTGACAGGAGTTCATCCGGTATTTCATGTTTCGATGCTCCGGAGGTATCACGGCGATCCGTCGCACGTGTTGGATTTCAGCTCAGTCCAGTTGGACAAGGATCTATCTTATATTGAGGAGCCAGTGGCAATATTGGGCAGGCAGGTTAGAAAACCGAGGTCAAAGAACATTGCATCAGTGAAGGTCCAATGGCGGGGTCAGCCGGTCGAGGAGGCGACCTGGGAGACCTAGCAGGATATGCGTAGCTGTTACCCTCATGTTTTCACTACTTCAGGTATGTCTCTATGCTCGTTTGAGGACGAACGAATGTTTAAGTGTAGGAGGATGTGACGACCCGACCGGTCGTCTTAAGAATTAATGCCCTGATCCCTTATTAACTGCTTTCCCCAAGTTTAATTATGCTATTTTGATTGCCGGGATGTTCGGTTTTGAGTTTCGGAGAGTTCTGGGACACTTGGTCCCTAAATGAGAGATTAAGTGTTGGAAAGTTGACCATAGTCGGAACAGTGTGAAGATGGCCTCGGAATGGAAATATGATGGTTCCGTTAGCTCCGTTAGGTAATTTTGAGCTTAGGGGTGTGTTTGGATCGTGTTTTGGAGGTCTGTAGCTAATTTAGGCTTGAAATGCTGAAAGTTGAATTTTTGAAGTTTCCGGTCCGATAATGAGATTTTGATCCGAGGGTTGGAATGAAATTTCGAAAGTTGGAGTAGCTCCGTAGTGTTGAATATGACATGTATGCAAAATTTCAGGTCATTCGGACGAGGTTTGATAGACTTTTGATCGAAATCGTATTTTTAGAATTTTGGAGTTCCTAGGCTTAAATCCATAGTTAATTCGAGGTTTCGATGTTGTTTTAGGTTTTTTATGGATTGGTACAAGTTTGGATAGTGGTTTGTGACTTGTTGGTGCCTTTGGTTGAGGTCCCGGAGACCTCGGGGTGATTTCGGATGGTTAACGAGAAGTTGAGGAAATGTTGCAGCCACTGTATTTTTGCTGCTTCTGGCATTTTTGCATCAGCGTTTTGGGAACCGCAGATGCGGTGCCGCAGAAGTGGCTAAGGAGACCGCATAAGCGGATTGATGTCTTTTCTTCAGGTTCCGCAGATGTGGAAGGAATACCGTAGAAGCGGTGGAGCATCTACGAAAGGGTAATCGTAGATGCGGTTTCTGGTCATCTAAATGAAAGTCGCAGATGCGACGTAGAAGCGGGACCGCAGATGCGGTCCCAGGGTCGCAAATGCGGAAATCGCTAGGCAGGACATATAAATAGTTGCCTTCGCAAATTTGATCTTTTCTTTCACCATTTTCATCCGGGTTTGAAGCTTTTGAGAGAGATTTTTGAGGAAAACAAAGGGGAATCACTTGGAGGTAACATCCTTGACTTCATAACTCGTATTTATGTGATTAAGGACCTAATTAGTGGTGAAAAATTTGGGAAAAATGGGTAATTAGGGCTTGAGTTTAAGAGACCTCTGAATAAGGATTTGAGGGGACATTTGGACTCCGATTTCGGTGTTCTTGTTATGTATAGACTCGTGAGAGTACAAGGTTTCTGAAAATGTAAATTTTACCCGATTCCGAGACGTGGGCACGAGGGGCATTTTGGTCATTTTACATAATTTCGCGTATTAGCTTAGAATTTAATTGTAGAATCAGTTACTTGAAGTGTTATTTATATTATGCAATTGAATTGAATAGATTTGGGTCATTTGGAGTCGAGTACTCGTGGCAAAGACGTGGTGTTGGGTTGATTTTGAGCCGGTTTGAGGTAAGTGGCTTGTCTAACCTTGTGTAGGGGACCTTACCCTTAGGATTGGTATATTTGGTAATTGAAATGCCTTGTACATGAGGTGACGAGTGCGTACTTGTGCTAATTGTTGCAAATCCGATTTTCTTTAAGTAATTACTAGTATGTTTCTTTTCCTGTTTCTATTACTTGCACTATTAAGCTTGTTGTTAGCTTAGGAAAGCATGTCTAAGTGACTTAATTATTTTATTTGATTCAACCTGCCTTACTTGAATTCTGTGTAGCATGCTAGGATAGAATCACTTATTGCCTTAATATGAAATTTTGCCATTTCTGTATATCTTCCTACTGCTGCGTATTTATTTTGGGACTACGGATGTTGGATTCCGGTAGCTCCCCCTTGTCTGTTTACTTTGGGACTACGAGTTAGATTCCTGGTAGATTCCCCTACACATTTACTTTGGGACAACGGGTTAGATTCCCGGTAGATTTCCCTGCACAATTATATGGAACTACGGGAATGCACCCGGTAGATTCCCCCAGTACTGGTTATTTACATTTGGGACTATGAAATGGGATTCCGGTAGATCCCCGCGCACTATTAGTTGGACTATGGGACGGTATATCGGGAGCTCCACTGGATATGTACATATGGTATTACAGGACGGTATCCTGGGAGATCCCCGATTGTTATTATTGGTACTGAGCTGTAATTCCTTTCCATGTTTACCTTGTTTTCTGTATAGTTGTTGTTGTCCTGTACATCCTGTGTTGTTTTACTGTCGTACTTATTTATACTGTTATGTTCTATACTATTGATCTTTATATTTTACTTGACCTCAGTAGGGCCCTGATCTTCCTCGTCACTACCCAACTGAGGTTAGTTTTGGCACTTACTGAGTACCATTGTGGTGTACTCATGCCCCTTCTGCGTATGTTTTTCATGTGCAGATCCAGGTACCGCTACTCAGGCCTACCATCCTTGAGAGAGGCGACTGCTTAGAGACTTCGAGGTACATCCGCCGCGTCCGCAGACCAAGAAGTCTCTTTCTATTCATGCTTTTAGTACTTAGTCCTTCTGTACTTCTGTTCTTATTAGACAAAATTCCGGAGTTAGAGCTATGTAGTATTTCTTTTTCATGCTTTTAGTACTTATCCCATATGTACTTCTGTTCTTATTAGACAAAATTCCGGAGTTAGAGCTATGTAGTATTTCTTTTTCTTAGCTTGTGATTCGTAGGTTTCCGGGTCTTGGATTTAGATATTGGTTTTGAGATCTATATAAAGATGGTGTATGTCAAACGGCACATTTAACACTGTTATTGCCTTATTTCTGTTTTTAAATTGTTTTACTTCTGCAAGTTTTGGTTATCTTCCGCAAGTTTAGGCATATCAAGACGTAGAGACTAGGTGCCGTCATGATGGTTCACGGAGGGCGAACCGGGGTCGTGACACTCATGAACTATGTTTGACCTGATTCTTATCACCATAAGATATGTAGGTAGCCTTACAGTTTGGTCATATAAAATAAAATATTTCATAATCCCACGAAGTCGAGAGTGGGTCAGTTTTTCTTAGAAATTCCATCTCAAAAAAAAAAAGAATCAAATTCCCTTGTTTTAGAAATTGGGGCAAATTTTTTAGAATGGATTCCAAAAGTTATAAATAAATTAACCCCGTTGTCTTAGTTATTTTGAGCCTTGATGATATCCTTTTCTTCTAACCCTGTCCAAAAGCTATATTACAATCCAAAAAAGACCTCCCATATAATCTTTGAGAGTGCTGAGTTGGCCATGCCAGGAGCGTATGATATTTTTACTATGGTCAATGCATTGTCATCTACAAAATCGGAATGAAGAAGAAGAAAAGAAAAATGAGAGAGTCTTATTGGTGAAAACCTTCACATGCACCATAAGGCGACGGTAAGTTGAGAGAAAGAACAAATGAGAAAGACTTGATGGTGAAAACCCTTCGGGCACTACAAGTCGAATAAGGATCGTGAATCAGATTGGATAATCGGAGCATTGAAGCCCAGTTTCACGGTTTAGGGGTATAACAAGAGTTAAACATTAGACTTGCTTGACAGATTAGGCCACATGTGCATGTCATGGTCATTAGAGTTGGTATCCACATCTGATAAGTTTCTAATTTGTAATTTTCTTGTTAGGAATAATCTCTTTCCATTGTCCTTTACTCTGTTCCTTTGTCTTGTTTACTTCCTCTTCTTGAGTCTGTTTGATCAGAACAAGTGAGAAATGACTTCAAAATTTGTCACCAGCTTTCCAATTGCACAAAACAGGATCTGGCTAACACATCAAAGTGGCATAAGTCAGGAAAGAACAACATGTGCACGGAGTTGGAAACAATCAACATGCTTTGGGATTCGTGTGAAATACAAAGGTTTGGTATATGTCAATTCATGAACAGTGCAACAGATCGAGGATGTTGGGTGAACGGATCAAAGGTATTTTCTGTGATAAGGTTGACAGAGAAAGTGGTTAACCAATGACAAGCAAGGTCTTCCAAGCGGAAACCAAAGTTATCATGGCTAGTGAAGGAGCAATAGATCTCAAGGCCAAGGCTAGTGGCATACGTAGGAAAGAATAGTACACGCACTGAGTTGGTAACAATCAACGTGCTTTGGGATTCATGTGGAATACAAAGGTCTGGTAAACGTCAATTCATGAGCAAAATGCAACAGATAGAGGATGTTGGGTTTGAACGGATCAGAGGTATTTTCTGTGAAAAAGGTGGCAGAGAAAGTAGTTAGTCAATAAACAAGCAAGGTATTTCGAGTTGAAATCAAAGTTATCATGGGAAGTGAATGAGCAATCGCCCTCAAAGTCAAGGCCACAAACCAACCACCATATTTATAAACTCATAAGTTTTCTTTGTTTGAAACAGAGACGAGAATTGTGTCCAACTCAAAGCTTAGAAGTTTGAATTTGTTCAAGTGTCGTGCCCAAATTTTGTTAGCACAAAGGCGGTTTGAGAAGTGGAAAGAAAAATTTGTTCGATCTATAAGAACCCTCCATGAGGAAAAGCATGATTCAGGGGCAAGGAATTTTGTTTGTTCTACAGAGATCCTCCAGGAAGAGAGCATGCCTCAGGTAAGTTCACTCTCGGCTTCTCAGGACCCTCTTGGATAATGGGATTTAATTTAAAGTTCTCAAGACCTTCCTGGATAATGGGACCTAGTTAAATTTTAAGAACTTCATAGTTAACAAGATTTAGTGTAAGTTCTACCTTTAGGAAACATAGTTTAGCTTTAAAGTTTTCACTCTTACGATGAGATTTAATTTGAAATTTTTAGGACCCTCCTGGACAATGGGATTTAGCTTTTGAGTTCTTATAGCTCTTTTGATAATAAGATTTGATTAACACTCACAGATGTTCCCAATATCAAAATAGAGCAGAAAAATTTCTATTGTTTGTCTGTTTTGTTGGAAATCAGGAGCCCACCTGAAGAACAAAGGAAAAGCAGTTTATGTGTTGGTAATTAGGAGCCCACATGGAGAATAAAGGGAAAGCAATTCAAGTGTTGGTAAGCAGTTCAAGTGTTGGTAATCAGGAGCCCAACTGGAGAACAAAGGGAAAGCAGTACAAGTGTTGAAAATCAGGAGCCCACCTGGAGAACAAAGGGAAAGTAGTTCAAGTGTTGGAAATCAGGAGCCTACATGGAGAAAAAAGGGAAAGCAATTCAAGTGTTGGAAATCAGGAGCCCACCTGGAGAACAAAGGGAAAACAATTCAAGTGTTGGAAATCAAGAGCCCACCTGGAGAACAAAGGGAAAGCAGTTCAAGTGTTGGAAATTAGGAGCCCACCTGGAGAACAAAGGGAAATAGCAATGTTCAAAAGAAGACAGTTCAAGTTTCAACGGAAGACAGTTCAAGTTTCAAAGGAAAGCAGTTTCGAAGGAAGACAGTTCAAGTTCAGCAATCAGGTGCCCACCTGGAGAACAAGGGAAGACAGTTCAAGTTACAAGGAAAAGCAGTTTTGAAGGAAGACAATTCAAGTTCAGCAATCAGATGCCCACCTGGAAAACAAGGGAAGACAGTTCAAGTTTCAAGGAAAAGCAGTTTCGAAGGAAGACAATTCAAGTTCAGCAATCAGGCGCCCACCTAGAGAATAAGGGAAAACGCTTCAAGTTTCGAAGGAAGACAGTTCAAGTTTTGGCAATCAGACACCCACCTGAAAAATAAGGGAATTCACTTTAGAATGAAATTCAAGTCAGCAACAAAAGAAGCTCGTGGCAATAATGCGAGTCAACAGTCAGAGATGATTAACGGAAGTTAGTCACAATCCAGAATAAAAAAAAAGAAAGGCAAGAAGTGAATCCAAATGCAGAAGTTGATGAAAGATGTGAGCTGCTCAAGACATGACTGAAGTCACAAGCATGGTATGCCCGGTATTGATCCGAAAAGATGAAGAAGAATGAACTAGCACCTGCAACTAGCAAGCGTCAAGGTTCAAATCCAAAATCCGCATGAATAACCATTCAAGACTCAAGATCAAGCTTCAGGAAACTTATAGATAGGAATTTTGTAACTCATAGTTGACATGATTAGTTAATCTTTTTCATTTTTTGATTTTTGATGTAATAATAGGACCGCAGACCAGAACCTCGATGGAATGACACCTCGATCGGCTCTCCACCTCGGTATACTCCATCATCTCACTTACTTCTGAACTACACGTGGCCTGATTCCTTTATAGCCAAGGATATGTAGGCAGCTCAGATACCAGGGCTCGGTCACATTCTCCTTCCTCTCAGTTTTTGGTCTCCCTAAATAAGGGTCGGGTCAAAAAACCTGTCTAGTTGTTCTTTGTCTAAAAATACTTCGTGTTTCCAGTCAAAGAGGGGCAGCTGTAGACATGTGATTTTTGACCCTCCCCAAGATTTTTCATATTTTAGCATGTAAATATTTAATTTATGCCTAATATCGATATCTCAACTAATTTTGACTCTTTTACTTTATTTTATTACAAGAAAATGAAAATTACAAAAAAAAAATAGTTTCATTAATGCTTTGTAGTCATTTTTAATCTTGAAAAATACCAAAAATAGTTTTGTTTTAACAGTCAGTCTTATTTTAATAGTTATTTTACTTACGTTGAATTAATTAATAAATGAGATCGTACTTTTAATCTCGTTCGTGGGGAAATAATAAAATTTGGGCTCAAACGACCCATTTTTAGGCCTAATTTTCGGATCTAGCCCATAATTCCCAAGCCCATAATTCCTAGGCCCATACCCCTTAACCTAAATATAGAACTAAAACCCTAAGCCTATAAAAAAGATCTAAAAAAAATAAGAAACAAATCAGCCGCAAACCTAAAGTCCATAAGTGAAAATACAAAAAAAAGCCTAAGACTCTCAAGACCAAAATCAGACTTAGGGGCAAATGAGATCAGCGCCGTTTTTACAAGACCCCTAAAACCTATACACACAGGAGAATTAGCGCCGTTTGAACAAAAAGAGACGACCAACCCCCCATCACCACCTTTCTTCGATCTTGAGAACAAAAAAATCCCTCACCCTTCCACCGTCAAACACACCTAGAACTCCTCCATAATAGCTCCAACCTAACAATGGTACAGACACAATTAGCGACCTTCGCTGACTCCCCCCCCCCTCCCCTTTTTCGTCGCCTGAGACAACAACAAAAACAGATCTAAGAAGGATGGACGAAGGAGACGAGTACAACGACAACGTATAAGGAGATTCGAAGTTTGATTTCGGATTCAAAGCCTACTGATTTTCGTTCCATAGTTTCTCTCGCTTTTCTGCTTTCGATTCTAAAAGCCATGGAATCCGATGGAGCTTTGATTGAGGCTTGATACGCCGTTGATTTGAGGGTTGTCGTTTGTGGTGGAAGTTCGTGGTTTCTGCTGGTTTTTAGCCGCTGATTTCGCTCGAATTTAGAGTCGAAACTTGGTACTCGACAATTCTTCTACCAATATTAAGGAAGTCTTTGTTTAAACAGGTTCTTCTCATCATTAATTCATCTTCTTCCATTTTCAGGTTGTGAATATAGGTACCCAAGAGCTAGGTTAAGATGAGTTTTCTTTTACATGTGTTTATGTGGTGATATAATTGTTATGGTGCATTTATGAGTTAATTTCCAGTCGTTTGATTTTTCCGAATCTGATTTCCCTCGGTTTAATTAGCTTCTTGTATTCTATCACTGTTGGTATAATACAATGTAAAAATGTTAAGGGAAGATGTTGAGTCAACAGTCAACAACACATCTGATTCTTCTTGGCTTAAGTAAACTTCGATAATGTTGAGTCACGAACCATAGAAATTTGTTATAAGTCGTTCACTAACTTATTGAAAAACATAGAGTGCAATTGATCTTTTCTTGAAGGATAAACTTGTTTTTTTAGTTATGATGGCATACGTTTACATGATCTTTAAGATTTCCAAGGAGTAATAGAACATCCCAATGTCCAAAATCACGAAAGCCCGTATGAGAATAACCTTGAATTTAGTAGTTCGTTTTAGGCACATAATTAAATCATCACAACTGCGGGTATGGTTCCCATGGCGTAGTCGTAGCACTTAATTTCAAATTAGTTAATTGCTTTTCCTTTAATAAAATTGAGGTGTGCTATCCAATCACTTAGTCTATGGCCATCACATCGATATCTTAATTAGTGTAGAAAATGCCTTGAACTCTCGTAGTTTGCTTTATGCGTGTTTAATTATATAAATTGTCATAGCTACGAGTACGATTCCCGTGACGTAGTTGTGATGCTTTAATTTCTAAAATCCGGGGGTACATTTATGTGACCCGGCCACAATTCAATCTTGTTTATAAAATAAACATGTTGTGGATCGTGGGTATGGTTCCCGTGACACGATTCGTGACGTGTAACTAAATAATTAGTTGTATAACAATTGGATTATTAAAATCGGGTAAAAAGGAATAAAATGTACATAGGTTTCAAAGATGTTTTAAAATCAAATAAATAGGCCAATAATAACAGTTGAGCGACCGTGCTAAAACCACAGAACTCGGGAATGCCTAACACCTTCTCTCGGGTTAACAAAATTCCTTATCCGGTTTTTTTTGTTCGCGGACTGTAAAACAGAGTCAATCTTTCCTCGATTCGGGATTTAAACCGGTGACTTGGGACACCATAAATTATCCCTCTAAATTTTAAATAAAATAATCTCGTTTCGATTGTCACTTAAATTGGAAAGAACTCCCTTATATACCCTACCGGGGGTAGTAAAAAGGAGGTGTGACATCAACTTGATGCTCTACTCAGTGTTCAAAACTTTGAGAATTGGGCAACCAAGACCCACATCCATGAGGTTGCAAATGGCGGATCGTACTATGAATAGACCATTGGGTATTATTGATGATGTGTTGGTTCGTGTTGACAAGTTCATCCTCCCGACGGACTTTGTTATTCTTGATTGCGAAGTAGACTATAAGGTGCCTATTATTTTGGGTAGACTTTTCCTTGCTACAGAGAAGGGTCTTGCTGATGTGAAATCCGGTGAGCTCATTTTTCGGGTGGGTGATGAAAAGGCGGTCTTCCATGTGTGCAAATCTATGAGGCAACCGAATAACAATGATGTTTGTTCGTTCGTAGATTTGGTGATCGATGTGATTATTGATGATGCTAGTGCCATAATGAATGTTGAGGATAATTTGGAAGTTGTTTTGCTCAACCTTGATGATGATAAGGACAAAGAAGGCTATGTGGAGTATGTGAATGCATAGCAAGGAATAGGGTTGTACACTTATGAGCCCCCAAGCTATCTTTGGATCTTGAAAATAGGAAGACTCCTCCAACAAAGCTCTCAATCGAGGAGCCTCCTACTAATAAGTCGGTATTTTACCAACTTATCTCTTCTTAATACTTAGGCTTTTGTATGATTTTGATGATAAACTAAGGCATTTTATGAGGTTTATTGGCATATTTCAAGTATCATATAATTTGTAGAAGATACGGAAGGGAACAAGTCAAAATGTGTTAAATTGGAATAAATGGACTGCTGTCAGTTATTGCTCTATGCGATCGCGGAGTGTTAGATGCGATCGCATAAGTCTAGAATAAGGAAGCTATGCGAACGCGATTTAGTCCATGTGAACGTGTAGAGTTAAAGTTGGCCAGCATTGGTCAACTACACTATGATAACGCGCAGAAGCTGCTGACCACGATCGCGGTTCTCTCTGTGCGATCGCATAGAACATTTTCTGGGCAGTTCTGGGCGGAAATGAAATTTCACATTTTTGATCCCCAAATGATTTAATACACGACTTAGCTCATTTGTAAAGGATCTTTGGCTTATTTTCAGTCCTTAGACTAGAGAAGAACAAGTTTTGGAAGCTAGGGTTCTTGCACACACACTTGGGTCTTGAAGATTTGAAGCTTTTGGTTGAGAATTGCTTACCCACTCATGTTCATTTCTTCATTTTCTTGCTTTGTATTATTTATCTGAGTGTGTACTATGTTTTCCAACACTTGAATCTTGTTTATGAGAATATTTATTTTTAAAGTATGGATTAAATAGCTTGTTGTGCTTATGTATTGAACGATTTTTATCTTTTATGAAGTGAGTTATTATTTCTTTAATTATTCTTGTTGTTTAATGTTTCCAAAAGGATTAGCTAACCCTATGAATCGCCCATTAACTTCGAATTAATTTTGAGAAAGATTATTTGGGGTTGAGAAAGATTAATTAATAAGAACTTGAGGCTTTAACCCTCAATTTATAGATTCTACCAAGGGATAGGATTGAACTACTCGTAGCCATAATCAAGTGTGCTTAATATCCTAATTGTTTTAGGGATAATTCAACTAGAAAGTCTTGTTAGTCTTTGGAAGAAGCTAATATAGAATTATTATCCAAGGCTAATTAACATAAACTCACTCATATTTGTAAAACCGTGAAATACATTGGATCGTTATTTGAGTGTAATTCCCCGTGTATCCATACTTATAGCCATTGATCATTTTACTTGCTTTCTAGGTTAGTTTACATTTTTGCATTTAGCTATAATATTTTCACAATCACCCTTTTTAGAGATTGACATTGCATAACAAGTGATAATTTTCTTACACTCCTAATCGTCTACATATTGTTCTCTGAGGGATTCGACCCCGACTCATAGTTGGGTAAATTATATTGCATGTGATAGTGTCCATTTACTTTTTAGTACTGGATTTGGACGTTATCAAAATTGGCACCATTACCGGGGAATAATTTGGCATATTTAGGTTGTTTGAGAAATAAGCGTAAATGCTTTGGTCCAAACTTGTGAATATTTTGTATAATTATCTTTCTTAGCTTGGTCTATTTTTCTTGTTTGTTTCTTGTTTATTTTTTTAGTTTTTGAAAAATGGCATCATATAATAAAAATTGATTGGATGGTAGTTGTTCATACTTCGATGATCCTTCTCCTTATTGTGGAGGACCACACTCGTGGCAAAATTGTTTAAATTCTCCCAGGATCGGATTGTGCGCACAATATCAAACCCATGAGTGGAGTATTTGTGATAAGTGTGGTGGTCAAAATGGTTACTGGGATAATTGTGCTTATTTATCCTTCCCTTCCCCAATCCCCTGCTATGATGATTCTACTTTTTGTGATGAAATTTATAGGGATATGGAGGTGGAAGATATTGAGCATGGTCAAAATAGAGAGTTCAAGCTCATATTAGAATGCTTAATTGAATGAGTAAACACAGAGCAAAGTGCTTTGGGGGAGCTTTTGGAAAATAGCCTCCAAAATAATTTGGCGCTTGAAAGGTTGCACTCACAAATGGGAAAAATGCTTGAAGCTTTAGAGCTCCAAAAAGCCTCGGAACAGAATGATAACCAAGAATCTTCTTTAGAGGTTGAAGCCGAAAATTCTTCTTTGGCACTTGACCAAAACCAAGAAGAACTCTCAAATGCTCAAAATGAGAAGATGATGCTCATGTTGGAGGCCATTCTTGAAAATGAGGAGAAGCACAACTTTGCACTCGAGGACTTGAAGCAAGTCTTGACTCAAAATGATGAGGATATCCGGACTTTGGAAGGTCAAATAAAAATATTGGTTGAGGCTCACTATGCCCACCAACTTGAGAGTGTGGAAAGAAGTTAAGAAATGTCCGATTTCGAGGAAGAAAGTGAGCTTTATTTTGAGGAATCAAGAATTGGAACATCCGCCAACCGACTCCATACTTGTTAGTGATGCCGAGAAAAATATGGAATTAGAGTCAACTAGTGTAACTGGAAATATGGTTCAGATTGACTCTAGTCCGGGGGAAAAAAGGATGTCAAAATCCGGGAGGAATTGCAATTTGGAGGGTTGATGTCATATTCCAAGCATTTTTCAACATTGGAATTATATGATAATATGGGAATTGAACTACATGAGTCAATGAGGGATTGCGAGGAGGAAAGACAAATGACATACATCTTACAATTTGAGGGAACAAGAAGGCAAAATGACATTCCTCATATGAAAGCCAAGAAATGCAAGATGAAGAAATTAAAGTTTGGTTCGATCATCAACTTACCACCCCCCATTGCTCGTGGTCACAAGTTTGATTCCAAGTTAGGTGCCTAATTCATATCGTCCATGTGGCGAGAAAAGTGGTAAAGTTGATCCGCGTCGTGCCACGACGTTAAATGCGACACTTGGTGGGAGGCAACCTAACATTTTTAAATTTTTTAGTCATTTTTAATTTTTTTTTAGAATAACTTAGTATATTATTTTTGACTAATCTGCCAAGTTTTAGAATTTTTAGAGTTGTTTTGAGCAGGTTGCATGATCCGGACAGCCTAAAAGCAGTAGTTGAACAAAACTACAAAAAATGCGGTGCTACGCGATGGCGCATGTGAATCCGCATTCGCACAACATTAGGTTTTAGCTACCTCTATGCGGTCACGTAGAAAGTCACACAATCGCGGAAATTTGGGAGCTGTTGCTCTCCGCGATCGCTGTCACACCTCCTTTTTACACCCGAAGGGGTATATAAGGGAGTTTTTCCAATTAAATGACATAATTCGAAATGAAATTATTTTATTTATTTCAGAGTTGCCACTTGAAATAGTTTATTTGGTGTCCCAAGTCACCGGTTTATTGTAAATCCCAAATTGAGGAAAATTTAACTCAGTTTAAAGTCTGCAAAACCAGAAGACCGGGTAAGGAATTCTATTAACCCAGGAGAAGGTGTTAGGCATTCCCGGGTTCCGTGGTTCTAGCACGGTCGCTTAACTATTAATAATTGACCTAATTATCTGATTAATTACATATTTTAAACCTATTGTGTGTTTTTAACTTTATAACCGCTTTTAATAATTTTTAAAACCGTTTTTAGGATTTATGGATTTATTTCTTGAACAAGTTACGATTGCCGTACACTTCCCGTTTTGGAACACATCGCAAACCACGCTACATGAAATGCACCCGCGATTTGTGACATGTTTATTTTATTATTGTTCGAAGTTGTTATGATCGTGTCACAAGAAATGCACACCCGAATTTGGGAATTAGGTATCACGACTATGCCATAGGAACCGTACCCATAGTCGTGATGATTTAATTACGTGCCTAAAGTAAACTATGGTGTTCAAATTATTTCCTAAACTATTTTGAGATTATTGAGAGGCCATAAGAGTATGTAAGTCATTGTGGAAGAAATGAGGTAAATTAATTATGGAAATGTGGGCTAGTTTATAGCCCTATTGACGTTTGGGCTCAATAAAATTCAATAATACAAGCCCAAACTTTAACACTTTTGCCATCCAAAATTATCATGTGCACTCCTTATCTATTTGTGGTCCAAATATTTTCATCCCCCCAAGCTCCATCAGTCAGAATGAAAAATTAACAAACAAACACTAAAATGCCTCATCAAAATGAAACCATCATGGTGACAATTAGAATAAAGGCAAAAATAGGAAATGTTTTCCACATGAATAAACAAATAAGGAAAAATAAACAAGACACTAAAAAAAATAGGGATCAAGTATTCATAAGCAATGTACTGTAGTCACGTGCAAATCAGAAAAGCGAGATTAACCCGAGAATTAATATAACAACTCAAAGACATGCTCAAATACAAAAGAACAGATCCACACAAAAATAAATTTTATCGAAGAACTAAATCGATTTGCTTCTGCTTCAACCAATATTTCTCGACATTTGCAAGTTAAGCAGTTGGATTATACCACTTCACAATATCAGTATTAACTTTAAATCATGATAGATCTCAATATTTGAGTCATAATTAATCAACCAGATTCGAACTAAGAAGACTAAGTCTCATTAGCTATACATTCATACACATTGTAACGATTTATTCTAATATTGAATCCAAACAATTACAAGTAAGAAGCAGAGAGGTCTCAGATTTGAAGACAATTATGTTGTTACAACTTACGGATGACCTTCATTAAAACCACAAACATTACACGAAGAAGGGAAGTCAAGAGGAGTACCTGGAGCGCAAGTCTACAACTCCAAAAACCAGATAAAAGGCAAAGAAATCGGCTGGTTGAAGTCTAACGAAATAGATGCAATGATTAGTAGCAAAATCAAACAACCATTTTTAAGTTCAAATCACTCCCTTAAAACCCAGAATACACAAGATAATGAGCAATTGAAACAACTTCAAAATTTCCTTTGAATCCTAGTCTTCTTATGTTCATTTTTCTTTTTAATTTCTTAGATTTTTTTTGTTTTTTTTTATCTTCCTCTACGGCCAGTCATGGTTGTTCTCCATGGGGGGTGCCGAATTTGGGCCTTTTCCGGCGATGTAACGGCAGTGAATGGAAGGATATGGAGAAGTAAAAGAGGCTGGCGGGTTCTCTTCGCTAGGGTTAGGTATTTTGGGGGAGAGTTCAATTTTTGGAGTCTTGGTCTGTATCTGTTTTTTTTAGGTGTGTTGTATATGTGTATTGGTGAGTGAAGATGAGAGTGATGAAGAAGAAGAAGCAGAGGAAACGGCGCTCAACTTTTCTGAAAGGGGAGGGGTCTTTTTTTTGATTAGGTCTAGTTAGGTTTTTTCAATTAAAGGGGAGGAGGGTCAGGTTGGGCTTGGTGAGTATGGGCTGGGGTAGATGGGTTTAAGAATTTGGGCCACCTCTTTTGGCCCAATTCCATACAACCAATTTCTTCCTTTTCCTTCTTTATTAGATTTTTGCAAACTCTAGCCATTTAAAACTCAAACCTTAATTAAATCTAATTTTTATATGGCTAACCTATTTATTTATTTTTCCTAATGATGGATTAATGCAAATAATTAATTAATTAACCTAAGAATGTAATTTTTTACTTTTTAGTTATTTAAATGATGCATCTGACAATATAATTAATTCCTAAATGCAAATTAAACCTATGATAGCATAAATTTAAAATGTGATAATTTTTTATGATTTTTCTTATTATTTTAAAATATTATACATGCATGTAATGCAACTAAATAAATAAAGACTCCTAAAATCCATTGAAATTATTTTTGGCCTATTTTTAGGAGTTATTTTCATGTGGGGCAAAAATTAGGTGCCCACAGCTGCCCCTCTTTGCTCGGAAGAGTTTTCGGGCAAAGATACAGTGAGCAAATACGAGCAATTTTTTCCCGTTTGAAACTCCATGGGAAGCATTTTGAAAAAGTTTTACTGAACCTTGCTTCAGAGGTTGCCTACATATCTTTGGATATAAAGGAATCAGGTCAGTGTAGTTCTGGAAGTTTTGGTTGCTGGGACTACCGAGTAACTGTGATTTCACTGCTGTTGCTGCTGTTTCTGCTTGCTGAGCTCCTTAGTACACCAAAATGAAAAATGAAAAACTAGCTAACTAAGCCTATCAGCTACGAGTTACAAGATTCCTATCTATAAACCTTCTGAAGCTTGATCTGGAGTCTTGGCTGGTTCTTCCTGCGGACTCTGATCTGAATCTTGATGCTCGTTAGCTGTAACTACTGCTTCATTTTTCTTCAGATTTTCAGATCAAGGTGGGACATGCAAAGCTTGTGACTTCAATCATATCTTGAGAAATCCACATCTTTTCTCTGTTTCTACACTAAGAGTTCACTTTTTTCTTATTCTTCGTTTCTTTTATTCTGGATCGAGACTTATTCTTTTGGTCGTCTCGAAACTTGTGCCTCAAGGTAAAAACCTGTTCAAGCACCAAAACAAACAAATGAACGAAATTTTCTGCCCCAGTTTTCACTAGGAAAATTTCGTGAGTTATTGTAAAATTAAACTATTTCTTTATTGAAAGCAATAAAAATCAGGATTGTGTATCCTTGAGAAAAAGAGATTAGGGAGTAGAGACCCTATATCTAAAATAAAATCAATTGGGGATTGGAGGCCCTAAGTTGGAAGGATTACCAAGTTATGCTGGCATCAACTAAGGAAGGGAACCCTATATTGGAAAAGATTACCAGATTATGCTGGCGTTAGCTAGGGAGTGGAACTCTGTGTTGGAAAAAATTACCAGGTTATACTGGCATCAACTAAGAATTGGAACCCTATGTTGGAAAAGATTAACAGGTTATGTTAGCAAAGTCATTGGGTTATGCCGGGAAAGTCATCGGGTTATGCTGGAAAAGTCATCGGGTTATGCCGGGAAAGTCATCGGGTTATGCCGAAAAAGTCCTCGGGTTATGCTGGGAAAGTCATCGGGTTATGCTGGGAAAGTCATCGGGTTATGCCGGAAAGGTCCTGGGGTTATGCCGGGAAAGTCATCGAGTTATGCCAGAAAAGTCATCGGGTTATGCCGGGAAAGTCATCGAGTTATGCCGGAAAAGTCATCGGGTTATACCGGAAAAGTCCTCGGGTTATGCTGGGAAAGTCATCGGGTTATGCCGGAAAAGTCATCGGGTTATGCCGGAAAAGTCCTCGGGTTATGTCGGAAAAGTTCTCGGGTTATGCCGGAAAAGTCCTCGGGTTATGCCGGAAAAGTCCTCGGGTTATGCCGGAAAAGTCATCGGGTTATGCCGGAAAAGTCCTCGAGTTATGCCGGAAAAGTCCTCGGGTTATGCCGGAATTAACTAGGGAGTGAGACCGTATGTTGGAAATGATTACCATGTTATGCTCGAATCGACTAGGGAATGGGTCCCTATGTTGGAAAAGATGTAGCTAGAGATTGTAGACCCTATGCTACCATGATTTGAATTTTTCTTCTTCTTTTTTTCATTCATTTTTTAAAGAAAATGAATAAAATGCAGGAAAGAATTTGGAGGAGACTTCCCTTTTGGATTGATTATTGCTGTAGAGCTGTTTCTAGCCCTTGTGCAGTTTCCTTTTGTTGCACCTACGTCTTGCAAAGTTGCTTTTGGATGGCACCTGTTTCCTGTGTTTTTTTTCAAACAAAGATCAATTTGTCAGTTTGAAACGGTAATTGGTTTTGTGGCCTTGATTATTTCAATCACTTGATCTCGGCTCGGCTTCTTTGATGAAGATCTCAATTGCAACTGCTTGTTCCCTGAGGACCGATTTTATTTGTGGCCCTGAAGAACCTCTGGCTTTTGCAGACTTTGCCATGATGGTTGGTCACGTTTGACTTAAGCTTTCAACTTTATTTTGCCTTTGTGGGCCTTTCCTTTATGACTTGTTGTTTTAATTTTCTTTAACTTTTGTCTCCTCAAACTTTGGCGCAATGGCTAGTCGCGTGGGACTTAACCTTTTTCAACTTTGTTTCACCTTTGTAGGCCTTTCATTTCTGGCTTCTTTCTTCCGACTTCAACTTCAGAGCATTTGGGGTACCTTGGATTTTCAAACCTTTGCCGAGATGGTTAGCCACGTGGAACTCAACCTTTTCAACTTCACGTCGCCCTTATAGGCACTTCAATTTGATTTCTTTCTTTTGATAACTTTTAATTTCAAAGCATCGGCCGCCATGGCCAGCGAGGTCGACTTGATGCCACTGACGAGGCTAGGTGCCTTTTTGCACATGAGCTTGCATCAAACGAAAGACCTGTAAATCAGTCTTGACATCTCTTCTTTGTCTTAGTTTTGGAACAGAGTTAGATCGAATGAGATTAAAAGAAAACAAATAAGGGAATGGAGAATGGGTTTAAACAAGATGTGTCCCTTTCGGGGAAAGGAAAGAAGGACTTATCTGGAGTATATGCGGAATTCAATGAACATGACATGCGTTTTGGACTGGATGCCTGATCTGTGTAAACCGTCCGACTCTCAGAAATTCATCACAACTTTTGCCTCAAAATCGAGAAACCTTGCCAGGACTCTGTCGATGCCAATGACTATGAGGATCTTCTTTTCGATCAGTGGCGCCCTTTGCGGGTTTTCACTAGCTGACCACTCTCATTTCTCTTATCACCATCGCCTTATAGTGCTTTTTGCGAGTTTTCACTAACAAGACTCTCTCATTTCTAGTTTCTCTGCTTTCCGTCGCCTCACGGTGCCTATGTGGGTTTTCACCAATAAGACTCTCTCATTTTATTTCTCTACTTACCATCGTCTTACGGTGCCCTGTGGGTTTTCACCAATAAGACTCTCTCATTTTATTTCTCTTATTTTGTTGTATTAGATCCAAGTAACAATATCCTCCAATTTTGAACATCTTTTACCGATTGATCGGAAGGACATGAACAAGATTTGGGGTAAAAAGAATTTGGATTGAATTACAACTTTGAAACCTTTCAGGCAAAACCATTACCGAACCATTATAACTTCTGCCCCAGTTTTAACTTTTGGTGGAATTTGGATTTTTATTTTGGTTTGACTGAACCCCAGAGAGAGTCTGTCTACATATTCTTTCAGAATCAAGTCGAACGTAGTTCAGGGAACTTTGGTTTTTTTTCTTTCGTTTTTCTCTTTCTTTTCCTTTTTTCATCATTTTTTTCCATTTTCATTTCATTTTCTTTTTTCCTTTTTTTCTCCTTTTTTTGTATCTTTCTTTTTCTTCTCCTTTTCATTTTTTTTTCATTCTTCATTTCATTTTTTCAATTTTTATTTTTTCCAATAACACTTTCAGATTCCAAAGAGGGTAATCAAAGAAAAGTAACCGGCTCAAAGGGTTTACGAAGGGTTGATAGTGTTTAGATAGTGAGAAAGAAGGCCTTCTTCATCCCAAACGGAGAACATTAATGCTACATAGAGGATCCAACATAGTACCTTTTGAGTGCATTTGTATTGACAACTATTTCTGGGACTTTTCCTTCGATGTGTCGCAAGCACAACGCACTCTTTTGGCAGTACTCTTGTTGCAATGTATGGACCTTACAAATCTGGAACAAATTTTCCTTCAGCTGTTCCAAATCTTTGTTTTATTTCCTTAAACTTATCTTCATTGTGATGTAGTTCTTGATTCATTATTTCGAGATCTGATAGTGATTCAGGATCTGAGCATGAAGTCCGCAAGCATGTCATGTTATTGAAATCTGCATTTAACAGAACTAAAAAGAGAATAAGAAAAATGACAAGATTAAGAAGAGAGACATTCCTGGACAATGAAATATTAATTTCATTTGATTTTTTTTGTTTTTTGATTTTTTGATTTTTTTTCAATTTTTGAAGATAAAAGGGTTTACATCGGAAAGTAAGACAATATAGCAAAACATCCGGATCACACCCTGAGATAATCCGGACGCAGAAAGGATAACAAGATTGGCTACTAAGACTCCCATCTGATGGGGAACTTTTATGCTTGCCGACCATTTTTTTGGCTTTTCTTCTGTCTCGACAATGGCTGCAATGGTCTTCAGTGCCGGATCAAATTCCTCAGCTTCACAAATCATTCTGACTATTGGCCCACTGTTGTGGGCAGGCAACAGATTGTTCATCACATCAAGAGCTTCTTCATCCTGAAAAACAATTCTTTCAGCTTCAATCAAATCTTCAACTGTCCTTTTGTGCGTCCAACGGTCTTTTGTACTGTGTCCTACTGCTCCAGAGTGGTATTCACATCTAGCATCAACTCGGTGCGAGGTGACTCGGGGTTCGGCCGGTTCGGGGCTACTGACTGCAATAGATTTAGCCCGATGAGCTTTTGGAACAAGCTTGAATACGATTCACCAATAGGGGTGAACTGATTCTTTCTGAAAGGCTCTCTAGGGCCAGGATAGTATTGGAGATCATTTGGTTGAGGATTATATGGAGCTTGGTAAGGATGGGCATTTCTGGGAGGGGGAGCTCAATTTTGTGTATAATGATGTGGCCGCAGGTAAGGTTGTGCATTCATCACCGCATAGGGAGGCGGTGCCACGACATAAGCAGCATCTTGAAGGGGATAATAGTGTGGTGGGACCATAGGAGTCACATATGATTGGCTAAATGAATTGCAGGCCCCCCTCGAGATTGAAACTATCATGGCTCCCTCTTCAACCCCATTTCTATTCATCAAACCCTCCGAACCATTCTGAGTAGCCTGTGATGTGGCCGTAAAGGCAGTATGACTCAAGATTCGCCCTGTTTTTAAACCGTTTTCAACCATTTCCCCAATTTTGATAGCCTCAGCGAATGACTTACCCATAGCAGACATCATGTTCTGGAAGTAGTCCGCCTCTAGGCCCTGTAGAAAGACTGTGACCATTTCAATTTTGTCCATTGGAAGCTTTACCCTGGCATCTTGCTCATGCCATTTGACAGCATGTTCGCGGAGACTTTCCGCGGTTTTCTTTTTCAAATTGGACAAAAAGTTTCTGTCGGGAGTCATGTCCACATTATATTGGAACTGCCAGACAAAGTCTCGAGCCATATTGTCCCACATATTCCAATAGGTAATTTCTTGATCTGTATACCACTCAGAAGCAATTTCGGATAGGCTTTCCCCAAAATAGGCCATTATCAGCTCCTCTTTTCCACCAGCACCCCTCGACTAGTTACAGTATCATTTCAGGTGAGCGACCGGGTCTCCATGCCCGTCGTACTTTTCAAATTTTGGCATCTTGAAGCCAGCTGGCAAGTGGACATGGGGAAACATACAGAGGTCAGACTATGAGTCACTCTTTTGGATACTCAGACCTTGCATGTTTTTCAGGCTTTGTTCCAGGCTCTTCATCTTCCGAGCTATTTCCTCTTGCTCGGGATTTTTTTACCACCTTTCTCGCTCCACCAAGAGATCATATTGTGGAGGTTGAGTGAAGGAGTACGTGGTCACATATGTTATTTCTGGTTGAACTGTGGACCCTGAAAGATAAACATTGGAGGCGGTGCCCTTGAAGCCGGTGCCTAGGAGCGAACCACAGAAGGCATGCCAGGATCATTGGAGGGCATTGGAGGGTGCCCTCATGGGATGAGCGCGTTGACAGGGGCTTTGGTAACCTCACCTGACCTGGGGATCAACTCAGGTAACTCAGGAATTGCACTTGGTGGTTCCCTACCATTGGACCAGGCGACACACATTTCCGATATGCAGAGGCGCAACATCCTATTCTCTTCAGTAGCTGTTGATTCTAGTTGTGGAATAGCCGGTGCTGGGCTATCCTCAGGATCGATGATTTTTAGATGGATTTCAGATGCCATAGGAACCTTTCCGTTGTTGTGAAGTAAGGATCGGAAACCAGATTACCAACAAAACCAACCACCTAAACAAGACCTGGCTATTTTGCACACCCAACAACCTTGTTAGTTTTGAGATGCTTAACAGATAGGAAATCGCATATTGGTATGCAATGCACCTAAACAGTTAAACGTTTCTACTATGTTTGAATGAGTTGCATATTTTATCCCGACCTT
The DNA here is from genome assembly GCF_000715075.1 of Nicotiana tabacum. Lineage (NCBI taxonomy): Eukaryota > Viridiplantae > Streptophyta > Magnoliopsida > Solanales > Solanaceae > Nicotiana > Nicotiana tabacum. Next base: position 66,695,096 of record NC_134087.1, read on the forward strand.
AATTAACCATTTTTTTTCAATATGCACCTCTTTTCTTCATTTTTGCTTCTCTCTAATCACTCTTGATTTTGTTTCTGTCGCTCTTTTATTTTTGGCACTCTCTTTTTCTCTTTTTGTTTGTCACTTTTTATTTCTTGTTGCTCCTTTTTTTTTCTTATTTATTTTTCTATCGTTTTCACTCAAATTATTTTTCCTATTTTTTTGGTTTATTTTTCACTCAATTTATTTATGACTATGATAGAATCCGATGGGGATTGCCTACGTATCATGACGCCGCATGAACCAGATCTTTGCGTAGTTCGGGAAGATCAAGAATGGAGTAAATAAGTTAACTCTTTTTTTTTTTTACTTTTTATAAAACTCAAACCATGAAAGCTTTTTTAGAAAAAGAAAAACATACATATATCTTTTTCAATTTCATTTTTTTTTTGTTTTTTTTAATTTTTAAAAGAAAGGCTTTAAAGGAAGAATTTTTTTTTTTGGATTTCTTTTTGTTTTAATTCTTGTTTGAAATGTTTGAAAGAAAGACTTCTAAAGAAGAAAGAAAATATTTTTTTTTGTTTTTGTTTTTTTTTAATTTGGAGAAAAGACTTCTTAAAAAGGTAGAAAAATATTTTTGCCTTTTTGGATTTTGATTTGACTTGTGGATTTTCAAAAGAAGGACTTTTAAGAAAACATTTCGGATTTCCGAGTTTCTCTTCTTCTTTTTTTTCCCTCTCTTTTTTAATTTACGAAAGTACTTTTAAAGAAAAGCGAAAATATTTTTGGACTTTTATTTCTCAATTTTTTGTGGACATTTACAAAAGAAAGACTTCTAAAGAAGAAAAGAATATTTTTGGATTTTTGGTTTCTGATTTGTTTTTTGGATTTTTTGGGAAAAATACTTCAAAATGAAAGAAACCCATATTTTGATTCTTTTATTGATTTTTTTTCGTATGAAAGACTTTAGAAAGAAGGAAACTATTCTTTGAGTTTAAAAATCTTCTTTTTTTTTGAATTTTCTAAGGAAATGCTTTTAAAGAAGGAATTAAAGGAAAATATTTTTGGATTTTTTAAAATTGGGGCCGGAACCGATGGGGTTTGCCTACGTATCTCACATCCAGTGAGAATCATACCCACGTAGTTCGGTCAGTTTTGACGGAACAGGGAAACATGACACTTGAAAATGTTGGCTCATTTTGAAATGACTTTTTTTTTCTAGAGTTTCAGGATTTTCAAATATACACCTCACTCTTGTTTTTCATTGATTTTCTCTCCTTTTTTTTCTCTTTTTGATTTTCTTTCCCTATTCTAAAAGCCAGTCAACATGCAGGCCAAAACAAACAGATGCGCAAATAGCACGTAGGATGCATCAGGATAGTCTTTTATTTTTTTAGTACACCTGTCCTAGACGGACCCAACCCCTATGTTGAGTCCCCAAAGTCAAATGCACATGATGCAAACAAACGTTCCTACTAGGGATCCGACATGAGGCTATGTTATTGTATGTTTAAAATCCTAGGGGAGTGTTTTAGACCTGGCTTACCCAAGCGGACAGCTCGAGCCGAAGTGGGGGCAACGTACCGGGAGCACGAAAGTCTATCAAGCCTAGTTGCCGATCCAGCCTCGTTCTAACAGAGAAGAAGTCACGCTAGCGTGCACTTCCTAGAAGATTTAGAAGACTCAGAGAGAAGAAGGGTTTCGTAATGGTTTATATACAGTTCAAACAATATCAAAGCGGTAAAAAATGGCACTTAGCACATTAGTCTCAAACACGTAAAAATCAGATAATAAACAAAGCCAACTATAATAATTATTCTAAGCTCGAATTCTGAACCCTAAACCAGATGTTCTGGGTTCTTGTCCCCAGTAGAGTCGCCAGAACTGTCACACCTCCTTTTTATACCCAAGGGGGTATATAAGAGAGTTTTTCCAATTAAAGTGACATAATTCGAAATGAGATTATTTTATTTATTTCAGAGTCGCCACTTGGAATAGTTTATTTGGTGTCCCAAGTCACCGGTTTATTTTAAATCCCAAATCGAGAAAAATTTGACTCCATTTAAAGTTTGTGAACCCAGATGACCGGGTAAGGAATTCTGTTAACCCCGAAAAAGGTGTTAGGTATTTCCGGGTTCCGTGGTTCTAGCACGGTCGCTTAACTATTAATAATTTGCCTAATTATCTGAGTAATTACATATTTTAAACCTATTCTGCATTTTTAAATTTATAGCCACTTTTAATAATTTTTAAAACCGCTTTAGGATTTATGAACTTATTTCTTGAACAAGCTACGATTGTCATACACTTGTCGTTTTGGAACACATCGCAAATTACACTACATGAAATGCACCAGCGATTTGCGACATGTTTATTTTATTATTGTTCGAAGTTGTTATGATCGGGTCACATGAAATGCACACCCGAACTTTGAAATTAGGTATCACGACTATACCACGAGAACCGTACCCATAGCCGTGATGATTTAATTAGGCGCCTAAAGCAAACTATGGTGTTCAAATTATTTCCTAAACTATTTTGAGATTATTGAGAGGCCATAAGAGTATGGAAGTCATTGTGGAAGAAATGAGGTAAATTAATTAAGGAAAGGTGGGCTAGTTTATAGTCTTATTGACGTTTGGGCAAAATAAAATTCAATAATACAAGCCCAAACTTTAACACTTTTGCAATCCAAAACTATCATGTGCACTCCTTATCTATTTGTGGTCCAAATACTGTCATGCCCCCCCTCCCTCCAAATCTCCATCAATCAGAATGACAAATTAACAAATAAGCACTAAAATGCCTCATCAAAATGAAACCATCATGGTGACAATTAGAATAAAGGCAGAAACAGGAAATGTTTTCCACATGAACAAACAAATAAGGCAAAATAAACAAGACACTAAAATAAAATTAGGGATCAAGTATTCATACGCAATGTACTGTAGTCACATGCAAATCAGAAAAGCGAGATGAACCCGAGAATTAATATAACAACTCCAAGACATGCTCAAATACAAAAGAACAGATCCACACAAAAAATAAATTTTATCGAAAAACTAAATCGATTTGCTTCTGCTTCAACCAATATTTCTCGATATTTGTAGGTTAAGCAGAAGGATTATACCACTTCACAATATAAGTATTAACTTTAAATCATGATAGAGCTCAATATTTGAGTCATAATTAATCAACCAGATATGAACTATGAAGATTAAGTCTCATTAGCTATACATTCATACACATTGTAACAGTTTATTCTAATAATGAATCCAAGGAATAACAAGTAAGAAGCAGAGAGGTCTTAGATTTGAAGACAATTATGCTATTAGAACTTACGGATGACCTTCCATTAAAACCACAAACATTATACGAAGCTGGGAAGTCAAGAGGAGTACCTGGAGCGCGAGTCTACAACTCCAAAATCCAGATAAAAGGCGAAGAAATCGACTGACTGGAGTCTAACGAAACAAATCCAATGATTAGCAGCAAAATCAAACAGCCATTTTTGAGTTCAAATCACTCCCTTAAAACCCAGAATACGCAAGATAATGAGCAATTGAAACAACTTCAAAACTTTCTTTGAATCCTAGTCTTCTTCTGTTCGTTTTTCTTTTTAATTTTCTCAGATTTTTTTAGTTTTTTTAATCTTCCTCTACGGCCAGTCATGGTCGTTTTCCATGGGGGTTGCCAGATTTGGGCCATTTCCGGCGATGTAACGGCAGTGAATGGAAGGAGATGGAGAGGTGAAAGAGGTTGGCGGGTTCTCTTCGCTAGGGTTAGGTATTTTGGGGGAGAGTCCGATTTTTGGAGTCTTGGTCTGTCTGTGTCTTTTGTTTGAAGTGTGTTGTACATGTGTATTGGTGAGTGAAGAAGAAGAAGCAGGGGAAACAACGCTTGGCTTTTCTGAATGGGGAGGGGTCTTTTTTTTTTATTAGGTCTAGTTAGGTTTTTTTAATTAAAAAGGAGGAGGGTCCGGTTGGGCTTGGTGAGTGTGGGTTGGGGCAGATGAGTTTAAGCATTTGGGCCACCTCTTTTGGCCTAATTCCATACAACTAATTTCTTCCCTTTTCCTTCTTTATTAGATTTTTACAAACTCTAGTCATTTAAAACTCAAACCTTAATTAAATCTAATTTTTATATGGCTATCCTATTTATTTATGGCTAGATCGAGTGTGTAATTTTTTGATTTTTAGTTATTTAAATGATGCATCTGGCAATATAATTAATTTCTAAATGCAAATTAAACCTAGGATAGCATAAAATTAAAATGTGATAATTTTTTATAATTTTTCTTATGATTTTGAAATATTAAACATGCATGCAATGCAACTAAATAAATATAAACTCCTAAAATCCATTAAAAAAAATTTGGCCTATTTTTAAGAGTTATTTTCATGTGGGACAAAAATTAGGTATGTTGATCCACGATCGCGTATTACCAGGTAAGTCACATAAATTTTAAGCACTGGACATCGAAAATAGCCATCACTTCTGCCCAAACAATAGAAACATCGCTTCTCACTTCCCTAGCCCTCAAAATCATCTCAAAGCTTTTCTCTCTTCAATTCCATATCAATAATCAAGGTTTAATCTCAGAAGTATGTGCTTCGTCACTCTAGTCTCTCTATACTATACTATATATACATCTTATATATATATATATATATATATATATATATATATATTGGGTTCCAGTCCTTTGGGCAGACCGTCCAGTTTAATTCTCTATGCTACAAGTGTAAATGAGCAACCATTTTTTGTTTTTCTTCTCTACTTCATGTCTAATGCTGAAATTTTAGAGCTTTTGATGTGAATATTGCGTGTGAATGTGTGCTTGCTTGCTGGGTAAAGTTGGTTGACAAAGTGAGTTCTTAACTCTTGAAATTTTGGGGTTAGATCTGTGCTTAATTTCTCTGGAATTATTTTGAAAATTTGATGCCCATCATTTGTTTGGGGAAATGCCCAAAAGAACTCTAACTGGGCGAGGAAGAAGATCTTCGCGATCGCGATGCCTATTTTCGCGACCGCGTAGGTCTAATTTTGCGCTTTGGGGAAAATGCCTTACACCATCGCGTTGACTGTTACGCGATCGCAGATCATTATCTCTAAGAAAAAAAGAAAAAATTTTCTTCGTGATCGCGTGAGTATTTCCGCGATCGCATTGCTCTAACCTCTAGGTAGCGAAATAGTAGCACTGCAGCTTTGAATGCTGTTGTTTTTGGGTCATTTTCTTTGGCCTAAATGTATCATAATTTGGTGTATTATGTACCCATACAAGAATTTGACATGTGGTCTCCTTTTGTAGGTACTTTGAGCTTAAAATGGCCTCGGAAAAAATTAAAATTGCATAAGAGCCTGCTCCCAAGCTGTGGAAGAGGAATATTTTGATTAGACCAGATTCACAGTTGGTGAATGTGAAAGAAACTATGACAAATACATGTCAAAGAGCATCATCAAAAAAGGGGTATCCGTTTGGACAACCTTGAGGCTAATATGCCAGATTTTTTCCGAAGATTGACTGACAGTGGATAGATATTCTTTGCTCCTGAACCAATTAAAGAGAAGTACACAGTAGTTCGTGAGTTCTATGCCAACGCCTTGAAGATAGATTTCCAAGGGGAAATATTCACCTTTGTTAGGGGAAAGCGGGTCAAATTTGGCCCCGATGTAATAAATGCACACTATATGCTTTCCAATGCTGACAATGAGGTATACAGAGCCAGAGAAAGGGATAGAGAAAGACAATGGTTGGTGGAGAAGCTTCATGACGGGGTAACACCGACTTGGGAAAATTTACACAAAGGGGTTGATTCTTCTGAATTCACAACTGAAGCCAAGACTTGGCTGTCCATTATTTTTGCCAGAATTGTGCCGGCTAAATATGAGTCTGAGGTGACGCCTGAGAAGGCAGTGATGATTGTTGTTATTATGGATGATTTGCCAGTGAACGTTGGCCCACACATAGTGAGTGAAATTGAGGAAGCATGTAACGGAAGGTCTAAAAGTCTATTCTTTCCCTCATTGATCACTCTGATGTGCTATGATGTTGGGGTTCTAAGGGACCCGAATGATTCTGAGAAGGACCCAGGCGTAGCAATTTATCCGTTGCTTAGAAAAGGGCCAACTAGTGGGAAGAAGAAGAGAATAATTGATGTACTATCTCCTTCATTGGGCAGTTTACTGAGACTGATGATGGGTCTGGTGATTCTTCCACAGCTGCAGTAAGACCACATGACCCCATTGCTCCACTTCCTTATGGACCTCCTACTATGTGCCACCTTTCCAGTCAAATCGATGGCGTAGATGCTGACATTCACCAACTTGTAGCTGAACTTCCTTCTAGTCCATCTGGGGAGAGCACTTCGACTGGGACTGGTAAGAAGCCATCTTTGGATGATGTAGTTAAGGAACAAAAAGCAATCAAAACATGTTGGAAGACATGAGCCGAAGACAATGCCAAATTGAGAGGCGACAGTTGAGGTTCAAGGAGCATGAGAAGAAGAAAAGCAAATTTCTGTCCAAAATGATGCACAAGTTGAGTTTATTTTGTGGCTTACATGAATTAGGGGACGATGATGATGAGGATTTGGAGCTCAAATTTCCCACCATCTCCAGCTCTGAGTGCTGCAGTTTCAGGGAGCACCTCTTTCATTTTAGCTTGTTTTGTTTAGTTGCCTTGGGGACAATACAACACTTTAGGTTGGGGTGGCTCATATATGATGGATTTATGTGGAGCATGATTATTTTTTGTGAACTTGTGTAGACTGGTTGACATTTGTAGTTTATTAGGAATATTTTGTAGTTTAATTCTAGCATGTTAGCATTAGCATTTTCTTGTTAGTTTTTATTTTTCATAGTAGTATTAATGAAACTCCTTGGTTTTTCTTTATGTCGCGGTTCTTTTTCAAGAAAATAATTTGTGTCGAATCGGGTGACTTCTCCCTATGATTGATAGCGTGACAACTTTCTTAAGGGATTAGTCTTGTTTAGTTTTTTTTAGGTAAATATATTTTTTAAGTTAGTTTAGTAGCTAGTAGTGAATAAATTAATTTTTGGGTGTGATATTGTGTCCATACACCAACGTGTGGCTTGTTTGGTACCAACATAATTTAAACTTTGACATATGAAGTTTTGATCTTTATAATGAAAAATGATTGAAGTAATAATCCTTGTTGAGACTTTTAGGTTCTATTTTTGGCTGTTTGACTCATTAAATAGCCTTATAGGCTATATTTGATTTTCTTCGGGTTCATTAGTTTTTATTGGATTTTGAATTTATATGTCACTCAAGTTTGCATGTTCCATGTGTGTTGAGATTTGTTATGAGTTCTTTTGTATTATTTGTAGTCCAGAGCTTGCTTGGAATGTGCTTCAAGGCGAAATCCTAGACTAACTTGGTTTAAAAAATGATGTTAGGCCTTCCATGAACCGGTGTTGTGCTTAAATTTCCTGACCTTGCATATTGTCCCTAGTCAACCCCTTTTGAAGCTTTAAACTTTTTCTTTGGCAACCATGTTACAAGATTTAACCCTTTGTTCTTCATCGATCTAGCTTTTGGCACCTTACCTCCCTAAGTACTTTGAAAATGTAAACATAGGTTAAAAGCCTAAGTTTGAGGGTGAAGGTTAGAGTGTGGAAGTTGCTTAAAAGGTGAAATGTAATATAAAAAAGTTCCGTGAAAAAAAAATGATGAGTAAGGAAGAAGAAAAAAAAAGAGAAGGAAAAATAAGAAGTTGTGAATAAAGGGAAGAATATGCGTGGAATGAAAAGTTAAGAAAGGATAGAAAATGTTTTTGTAGGAAGTGTACTTTAATTGTTGCAAATTATAGTGTTTGGGGAGGTTTTGAGTCACTCTTATCCAAATTGTGCCCTACCTTAACCAAAAACTTACATTACAATCCTTTAAGTACTAACATGAAGGTAAAGTCCATATTGAAAGTGCTACAAAGGAAGAAAAGAGCAATCAAATGGACATTGGCGGATATCCGGGGCATAATACATGCCTTTTGCATGCACAAGATTGTTTTGGAAGTGGGTGCCAAACCCTCCGTTGAACATCAAAGGAGGATAAATGAAACAATGCAAGAGGTGATCAAGAAGGAGATCATAAAGTGGTTGGATGCCGGGGTTGTTTACCCCATTTCCGATAGTTCATGGACTTCTCAGGTGCAATGTGTCCCAAAGAAAGGGGGCATGATTATGGTTACCAATGACAAAAACGAGTTGATTTCTACAAGAACTGTGACCAGATGGAAGGTGTGTATGGTCTATTGCAAGCTCAACAAAGTCACAAGGAAAGATCATTTTCCACTTCCCTTCCTTGGTCAAATGCTTGATAGGTTGGCCGGACGTGCTTTCTATTCTTTTCTCGATGGGTATTCCGGCTACAATCAAATTCTCATTGCTCCGGAAGATCAAGAAAAGACTACCTTCACTTGTCCCTATGGTACTTTCGCATTCTCACGGATGCCATTTGGGTTGTGTAATGCTCCAGCAACTTTTCAACGATGTATGATGGCTATTTTCACTGACATGTTGTAGAATATTCTTGAGGTCTTCATGGATGATTTTTTCGTGGTTGGGAATTCTTTTGATGATTGCTTGAACAATTTGGAAAAGGTCTTGGCTAGATGTGAGGAGACAAATTGGGTGTCGAATTGGGAGAAATGTCACTTCATGGTCAAGGAAGGCATTGTCCTCGGCCACAAAATTTCAAAGCATGGTACTGAGGTCGACAAGGCCAAAATTGAGGTGATCTCCAAACTCCCTCTCCCTACATCCGTGAAGGGAGTGAGGAGCTTCTTGGGTCATGCGGGGTTTTATCGCTGATTCATCAAGGATTTTTCTAAGGTGGTAAACCCTTTATGTAAACTGTTGGAGAAGGATGACAAGTTCCATTTCAACAAAGATTGTATGAAGGCATTCGAATTGCTCAAGTTCAAGTTGACTACTACTCCTATTATCACCGTACTGGATTGGAGCTTACCTTTTGAGCTCATGTGTGACGCTAGTGATGTGTCGATTGGAGCAGTTTTGGGGCAACGTATCAACAAAATCTTCCATCCGATCTACTATGCTAGCAAGACCATGAATAATGCCCAAGTCAATTACACAGTCACCGAAAAGTAGCTACTTGCTATTGTCTTTGCTATGGAGAAGTTCCACCTGTATTTAATGGGTACAAAGGTGATTGTTCCCACCGACCATGCGAAGTTTCGATATTTGATGAGCAACAAATATTCTAAGGCAACGTTGATGTGGTGGGTGCTTCTATCGCAAGAGTTTGATCTAGAGATTCAAGATTGCAAGGGTAGTGAAAATCAAGTGGCGGACCACTTGTCTCGATTGGAGGAGGAGTGGAGGCCACATGACGGCCTTGAGATCAATGATTCCTTCCCCGACGAGTAACTTCTAGCTATTGCAATGACCGGGATGCTATAGTTCACCGACTTAGCAAACTATCTTTTGAGTGGCATTGTACCGAATGAGTTCTCTTCAAACCAAAGGAAGAAGCTCAAACGGAATTGCCTTGACTATTATTGGGATGAGCAGTACCTCTTTTGAATTTGTACTGATGGTGTGATTGGACGATGTGTGCCGGGGGAGGAACAAGTGGGTATTATTGAGGCTTGCCACTCTTCACCCTATGGTGGTCACCATAGTAGAGAAAGAACGACGGCAAAAGTTTTGAGTTGTGGATTCTATTGGCTTACTCTACAAAGATGCAACTGAGCTTGTCAAGCGTTGTGATGAATGTCAAAGGGCCGGTGGGATCTCAAAGAAGAATGAAATGCCTCTTACCACCATTTTGGAGATAGATATTTTTGATGTGTGGGGTATTGATTTCATGGGTGCGTTTGTTAGCTTTTGTGGGAACATCTATATTCTAGTCGCGGTGGATTATGTATCTAAATAGGTTGAGGCCATTTCTTTGCCCAACAATAAAGAAAGGAGTGTGGTGGCATTCTTGAAAAAGAACATCTTCACGAGGTTTGGTATCCCAAGGGCCATTAATAGTGATGGGGGTTCGCATTTTTGCAACAAGGCTTTTGATACCTTACTCACAAAGTATGGTGTCACTCACAAAGTATCGACCCCCTACCATCATCAAAAAAGCAAACAAGTTTAAGTCTCCAACTGGGAGATCAAGAGTATTTTGTCAAAGACAATGAATGCCAACTGGACGGATTGGTCACGAAAACTTGATGATGCTCTTTGGGCTTATAGAACGGCCTACAAAACATCGATCGGGATGTCTCTATACCAGTTAGTGTTCGGAAGGCGTGTCATCTTCCGGTGGAACTTGAGCATAAGTCCATGTGGGCTTTGAAGAAGTTGAACCTTGAGTGGGATGTCGCCGCAAACCTAAGAGTAGCACAATTGAATGAGCTAGATGAATTTCAGTATCATGCTTACACAAGCTCGTCCCTTTACAAGGAGAAGATGAATTACCTCCATGACAAGTACATCCACAACAAGGAGTTCAAAGAGAGTGATCTTGTGCTATTATTCCATTCCCGATTACGGATGTTTCCGGGCAATTTGAAGTCAAAATGGAGTGGCCCATTTGAAGTGGTGAATGTTACCCCCGTTGGTGCTCTAGATTTAAAAAATAAGAACGATGAGGTATTTAGAGTCAATAGGCACTAGCTTAAACATTATCTTGGCAAGGTTGATGATGGCCACATTGTGGTGGTTATCCATTTTAAATGATTCGTAATCTGCGTCGTGCCGTAATGTTAAATCAGGCGCTTCTTGGGAGGCAACCCATGTGTCTTTGTTTTTCTTTTTTCTTGTTCTTATTCATTAGATAGGTTTGTTTTGTGCTAACTTATTTTGAAGTGTATGCAGGAATGGGTGTGCATTGCAGGGACTGTGCAAGAAAAATTGGCTAAGTGTCACAAAAGTGCGGACCGCACCAAAATTATGCGGTCCGCACAATCACTCTGCGGCTGCACAATTCCGTGTGCGGTCGCACAACTAGAAGACCAAAAATGCATGCTCTCTGAAAATTGGCCTGCCAAATTTCATTAACAATTTGCAGCTGCACACAAAATTGTGCGGTTTGCACAAATTCTGTGGCCGCACTCACTTTTGTGCGGACCGTAGAGCTTATTCAATGGTTCAGGTAAATAGTGCGGACCACACTCAAAATTGTGCGGCCGCACTCAGCTTCATTTTTGACTGAATGGGCCAACCTATAAATAGGACCTCAATGCACTATTCACACTCTACACATTCTGATCTCTAGAACCTTAAGCAAACACAATGCATATCCCATTCGTTCTCAATCTTCTCTCATTTCATTAGTGTAGATTCTTACCTGCATCCTTCATAACTGGTATGTGCATTACATCTTTACATTTTTCAATTTCTTTTTGTTTATTTTTGTTCTTTTGTGTTAGGGTTATTTTTAGGCCTAAAATGTTAATTGATTAGTCATTTGCACTTAGAATCATGTGGGTATTATCATATATGTTCATTGGGCCTGGGTAGATCATTAAGCTTGTTTAATTGCAAATACCATATCTCAATTGTGTGAAAATTGCAAACCACAGAACAAGTATTGCATAGTTTCAAATTATGCAGCTGTACTCACTTTCGTGCGACCACAGTTCTCTAACTTAGGGCATAAATGTGCATGAATTGTGCGGACTGCACTCAAAATTATGCGATCGACACTGAAACTATATGATCCGCAGTGAAATTGTGCGGTCTGCACTGTGGAATAATCAGAGACCCAGTATTCTGAACCTGGGGTTGTGCGGCCACACTCAATATTTTGCGGTCCGCATAACAAGTTGTGCGACCATACTTCAAAATTGTGCGGTTCGTACAAGGCATTTTGCGGCCACACTCACTTTTGTGCGATTCACACTACTTTCTCTAAGTTTGTTTTTCTGCAACTATCATGCATACATCTGTGTTTTGAACTCCAACTGACTTATGTACCTTGTAATGTAGACAATGGTTCGATCACGAGGTCAAGGTGACACTTCTAAAGGGAAGGGTGAACCCTCCCGAGGCCAGGGCAAAAGTAACCTACCACTAGCCATTTAGAGAGCAATAAACAAGAAGGCTACTACTAACAGAGTCCCAGAATCATCAGACACCAGTGAATATGCCCCGTAGAGGGAAACTCTGTACAAGCACAGTCGGAAGACCAATCACAGCAAGTTCAAGGGAGATACCAACTCTGTGATGAATTCTCCACCTCAGCAAGTTCTTCCGAGGTTCGGATGTTGATAGACAGGGTTCAGAACCCTCCTCTATACACACTCCTCCTGCGTTAATTAAGGATGTGACACTTGAGTGGGCATCCTTGAGAGGTCGAAGAAGAAAGAGATGTGGGAAGATAGATTCATCAGCTTAACAGCCTTCAACAAATTTAGAGAGTGGTGGCCCCAGAGATCGCTCACACTTGAGTGACAGTTCTTGATGAAGGATTTGGACATTCACAATCCAAATGTCTTTAAATACTTTCGGGAGCGAAAATGTTGGAGGTGGTTCAACCAAAGTGTCACAGATGCAAATGGGCACTTGGTTAAAGAATTTTGTGACAATGTGGCTAACATAAAGAAGGGCACCAAGATAACGAAAGTGAGGAATCTGAAAATCAAATTCGACGCCTGTTCCTTGAACACTTATGTCGGATTTGAAGAAGTGGAAGAAGTACAGTATTTGGAGAAGCTTTCTATAGGTGATGCAGCTTGCCCGTAGCTAGTTGAGCTTTTGGTTGCTCAAGGACCACGACCCTTGTGGCTCACAGCAGGGATTCCCATAGTCTGGGCCACCCAAAATTTTGAAGCTAAAGGGTAGCAAACCTTTGTGTGCGGCTGTATTGACCTGTGTCTGAATGAGAACAACCTCCTACTTTCCCGAGCAGTTTTGATGGCTTTTATATGGCTGCGTACCCGATCAAATTGGGTGCCATAATGTTAACCAACATCACATTAGCTGTCCAGAAAGATGAGAGATCCTACCCTTACCCAAACTTCCTCACAGAATGATGCAAAGGTGGAGCCAAGACCATATGATACAAAAGTTAAGGCCAAGAAGCCCTTCTCATGGTACCACCTACAGGGTGCTGACAACCCGAAGTTCAAGGGTAAGGCAACTACCTCCACTGGCCATCTGAGGAGCCAACGGTAGTAGTTATTGATTCAACTATTGAGCCTTCCACAGATGCAATGCCTTCCATAGTAACCGGTCCTTCCACCGAGATAACAGACATGCCACCACCTTCTTCTTCTAGACCATTAGCTTCATTATCAGTGCCATCCTCATCCACTTATCCACATACTGCGCTGCGAGTCTCCCAAATATTGATGAGTCTTAACAACTGGATGCACGTAACTACTTCAAAGCTGTCTGACATATCCAGTGCTGTTGCAGCACAGTCTTTTTCCCCAGCAGCATATCAGGTACCTCCGTCAGTGGAGGAAACACTGTCCAAGATCCTAGAAAATCAAAATACCATTATGGAGACTCTAGTGGCACATGGGGAAGTCATTGAGGAGTTGGGAAACAGGTAAAGAAAAGGCAGAAATCTCAGGCTTCGAAGAAGTCAGTGGATAGGTTGAGAAAGGAAGTTGCCAAGATAGCATCTGTAGGTGATCTACCACTTGACCTTCTTATGGAGACAACACCTTCATCCCCAACAGCATTAGGAGTACCCGAGGCATCACATACAGTAGCCGGCTAGTCTGAGGAGCCATACCTTACTGCCCACACCACTGAGGAGATAATCTAGATGCTTACCAACCATGTTTTCCCTCAGCCAGGTGATGATGAGATACAGTTAGAGGAGACCGAGGGTGATGAGGATGCCATGTAGACTGAGACCACATAGGGAGTTCTTTTAACTCTCTACGCTTCCTTGTTCTTATTTTTGTTAAGAATTGGGGAAAATGCTTATTGTTATTGGGGGGAGGAGGGTGGTCTATTTTGATTGATTTGACATTGACATTGGCCTGTAATAACTCTAATATTATTTTTCTTTTATCTTTATTTTCTCTTTGGTTATGTATATATTCCTCCATTTCACTTGATGTATATATTCATTTCTCCTCGGTTTGTATATTCATTTGTCTTACTTTCCGTAGTTCACTTTATAGCTTCTTCAGTTTGTTTTTCTTAGTAGTATAACTTCTTATTTACTTTAGTAACTTCTTTTTGATTTGTTAGCTTCTTTTTATGTTTGAGTGAACAACAAGCCTTTGATTTTTTTAATGCCACAGGTCTTTCTAAAGGTGGATTTTGTGTGAACCGGGTGGCTCTTCCCAATGATAGATGACATGACAAACTTCTTAAGGGATTGAGTCCATTTTCTTTTATGTTTAGGAAAAAATAGTAATAATGAACAAAAGGGTCTCAAGCATGCTTCACTTGGTACCAACATATTTACCTACAACCTTATGGTTAAAAATAAGTTGTTGGCAGAAAATAGCTCTAGTTGTGACCTTTTGACTCTTTTGTTGACTTAAATAGTCATTGAGTGGTTCAGTCGAGCCATTTGTGCTTCTCAATCTTAACTAGGGTTGTTGTAGGCCCTCAACTCCGTTCTCTTTAGCAATCCAGCAGCGTGAGAGGTGAGGCATTGAATTGCAAGTCCATGTACCCGTGCTAATAGTCTAGAACTTGCCCCGAATGTTTTAGTAGGCGAATTCTAAGTGTCACTTGGCTTGAGAAATTATTATAAGCTCTCTTTGGTCCAATTTGAAATTTGAAATCTTCCAATAGCCTACCAATGTGATATATCTAGTCAACCTATTTGAGCCAAAGCCTTTTTTCTTACAATAACCACATTACAAGCCTTGATCCGTTTTGTAATGACTCTCTCTTGGCACCCGATCTTTTCTTAGCATTCTTGAGAAACAATTGGCTAAAACATAAGTTTGGGGGAGATACGAGGAGTTCAAAAGTGATATAAGGGTACAAAGAAGGAGAAAAAAATGAAGAAAAGGGAAGGCAAAAGAAAGAAATAAAGAACAAAAAGAAAAATTTCAAAAAGAAAGTGAATAAAGTAAAGAGTTGAGGGGATTCAAAGTAAAACAAAGATGAAAGGCATGGAGTAAACAAAGAAGGAGAAAATGAGTATCATAACCAAGAAAGAGTGACTCTAAGGCTCTCCAGTTCCCCCGAGAAAAAGAAATTGATTCAAAGAGTCGACAAAGTATGAGCCAAAAAGAGAAAATGGAATGCTTAAGGAAAGATGAACCCATTCTATTCCATCAAGTCCTACCTTGATCCAAAAGCCTTCAGTACATCCCGAAAAAGCCCTACATGATTTCAAGTTGAGTGGGCTTACATTAGTGGATACATGAGGGGCAAGCATATGGTACTTAGAGCCGTACTTGTGATATTCTTTTGAGAGAGATGAGCGAACTTTTCACTATCCTTGAATTGAATGTTACATTCTAAAGTGAGATTTGCTAACAGATAGTAAAGGAGGAGGAGTTTGGGATCCACAATGACCTACATAAAAGAGCAAACTTCCTTGATGAATAAAGTCAACTCTTGATGCTCTAGTGTCACATTAGAACTTTTGTACTCAAAAAGTCAAATCATTGCATTGTTGATAATCCATACATGTTGAGGGTAATTGTTAGTCCCAATTGATGTGTGATTGATTCACCTTAGGCCAGCTGAAATAGTTCTTGTCTTGTGGAGGTGAGAACTACCTTATTTTCTTGAGGACAAGCAAAAGCTTAAGTTTGGGGGAGTTGAAAGTAGGGATTTTAACTACTTATTTGCACTCTCTTACTTTCGTTTTAGCTCAATATTGTTTAAAGGTATTTCCGAAAACTAATAAAATGTACTTTCTCGCAGGAGTATTGGAATATGAGCCAAAGAAATAAAAATCAACTCAAGAAGGAGTAATTTTGGACAAGGACCAAAACAAGGCTAAAAGGGCACAATGCGGACCGCACAATATTGAGTGCGGACGCAGAACATAAGGAAGCTTCTGACATATTTCCCATGCAAAATGCGGACCACACAATTCTAGCGCGGCCGCAGAAGATGAAGTTAAGAGAGTTATATTTTTAGGCCATGAAGATGTGTGGACTGCACCATTATTGTGCTGCCGCAGGATGTCAAGTGCGTCCGCACTCATAATTGTGTGGTCCGCAGAAGAGGAGAATCAGAGAGCTATATTTTTGGAAGATTAAAGATGTGCGGACCGCACTATTATTGTGCTGCTGCAGGAGGCCAAAATATGGTTGCACTTGTTCTTATGCTTTCATATTGACAACTCGTACTCCAATCTGCACGAAAGGCCCCCTTTCTTTTGGCAGGTATCGGCTCGGTGAAGTTGTAGCCCAAAAAAAAAAGAGAAAGAGTGATCCTCACCTATCCTTTTAGGGGCCGAAAATGCCCATTTTGAGCTCACTCAGGCAGATGTACGGCCCATTTTGGCAGGTATCGGCTCGGTGAAGATGTAAGGCCAGCTCTAGTCCAAGTTCAAATGTACGGAAACACTCAGAAATGTCGGTCCACACAATTAAATGAAGTGCGAACGCAATCAAATTTTATGCGATCACAGAAATTCCAATTGACCAATCAATCTCAACATGCGGACCACACAATCTCCGCAGGGGCAATTTTGTCAGATATTTTAAGCTTAGTATAAATAGAAATTTTGGTCATTTTTAGGTTAAGTTGTGTAAGTTGGGAGCACATGAGCCGTTTTTATTTACTGTATTGGGCAACATTGTACTAGATTAGCTTTTAAACATTAGATTTTCTTTCCTTAATCAAGTATTATGACTTCTATCTTAGTTTTTTCTTTAATTTCTACATTTTTCATGAGTAGCTTAACCCATAGCTAGGGTTATGACCCAACCCTAGTATGGTTACTTAATGGGTGATTGATTTAGGGCTTATTTATGATTGGATATATGATATTTAGCCTAGTTCTTTAGAAAGTCAAATTGGGCAAAATCACTCAAACTACCGAGAGGTATAGAGCGAGTAATCGCTTGTGATTGCTATATTGTATCCCGATCAATGAAACATGTCCTAAAGCTCTAAATCCATTAGGTAACCAACTAAGCAGAAGTCAGAACCCTAGATCTTTCATAACTTGAAAAACAACCAAAACCAAAAATATTGTCTCGTAGCTCTACAATTACAATCAATAACTTAGAAGTAGAGGTAGAAACAACAATTAAAAATGTGGAAGTGTAATTTGAGGCACATCATACGGTCACACTAGTTGTATACCTAATCCAAAATCTAACTCCCTCTGGATTCGACCCCGTCTTGCATTGGGTTTTTATTATTGCTTTGACCGCCTCACAACCTATATTTGTGGTATGAGTTTGGGTGACATCAGGCCCCATTCTCGAGCATAGATGAAGATCGAGATCGAGGTCGGTTGGGTCAATTCGTTTGAGTGAAGACCTCAGATTCTAATCCCGGCCGAAGAAATGCCATTTCCCGAGAAATGGAACATGAAACGTAAGTATGACTTTACTTTTAAGATTTTGCTCATTGCCTTTCCCTTTCCTCTCACCTATTCGATGTTTCGTGGTGCAGCTGTCGCTTAGATACCGAATACTGTTCCTTAACTCAAGGAGTGGGTCGAGGACATCGTATTATAGAAGCCCTACTCCGAGCGCACATGGCGCAAACTTTCAAAGGGCCAGTGGGAGGCCCGTTCTCATAGTAAGATTCTTTCCTAGAACTGACATCACTTGGGTTACTTTATAAGTTTACTCATCTATTTTTCTTTGTAGGCCTCGGGAAGGATGTTGCGATGAAGCCCCCATCCGCAGTGAAATCGTTCTCCCTCAATCTCTTGCACAAAGTAGGATAAAGAGAAGAAGAGAAAAGGTGCTCTGAGTTCCCCGAACTCGGAGAAACAGAAACTAAAAAAGAGGTAGGTGCGTAAACCTAAGTAAAGTACCGGCGCCCTCCTATCGGACTCAATCCGCCAACTGGGGGATGAGTTCGAAAAAGAATAAGAAGACAATTTCGTGCTAGTGGCTCGGGTGCAAACCCGCACTATTTTTGCCTCAAGCCGGAACAGGGTGAGGCTACTTTGCCCCAAGCTAGGGGGTCGAGAGGGAGACCGGGGCCAATATTTCTTGAGCAAAGGAAAGTGCCCTGAAAGATGTGCTTGGGGCAATTGACCTTACCGGTTCTCCTCTGTTCTCCGATTCCATGATCAACGAGGCTAGTATGCTAGAAGGTCATTCTCACGAGGGGCCTTAGAGGGCGGCATACCTCAACAACTTCTTAGATTTGTCAGAATCCACAGCCTCAGAGGATGTCATCGGGTTCGGTGACTTGCTGGTGCCAAAGAAGGTACCATCACCGGGAGCCAATTGGTCTTCTTCGAGCCCAAAGTTAGTGGATCGGTTCCCCGCCCTGACTGTTGATCCTGACCGAAAGCGGTCAATAGTTTTCTCTATATTGGAGGATGTCTGGGTTTTCTATGCCCCCGTGGGGGTTGTCAGATATCTTCGGTGCTTGGTGACCAAAGAGGATCAAGCCATGATGGACGAGGTGGAAGCGCCTTGCCTATTCAATAAAGCTTAACATGCATTGAATCGGGTAACTTCAAGTGTCTCTTTATTATTTATTTTAAATTTGAAGTTGCAACTAATCCCAACACCTTTCTTTATGCTTGCATGCCTCAGGACTTCACCATGAGACTTTCCTCCGATATCGGGAGGAGTTAACCCAACACGAGGCTGAGGTTCTGGATCTTACCGAGAAGAGGGACATCTATAATCTTCTTAGTGAGAAACTTCAGGCCGAGTTAGAAGCGGCTCATAAGGAACATGCCAAGTGGGTCAAGCAGGTAAATCAAGTACTTGAAGATAGTAACGAAGAATTGGACACAGTGGCTAATGATTCGAACCTGCAGGTCCAAAAGAGGCTTGAACAGATCAGGCAGCTCTAGGCATAGGCAGACACGATAAAAGCTGAGGCCGAGGAGTGCAAGAAAATATCGACCTCTTAGATTCGGGAAAGGAAGTTGTCCAAGCACAACTATCGTCGGTCGAGGCCCAGCTCCGAGCTGCAGAGGAAAAGACCTCGACCCAGGCCAAAACAATTGAAGATATCCAGTCTCATCTGAGCTTGGTGGTTTCTAGCCAAGGAACTTGAGGCGGCAAGGTCAGAGATTGCCATGGTTAGGGCTGAAGCTGATGAGAAGGTGGCCCAGCATAAGGCCGATGCTGAGGTAGCTCAGGTCCAAGCGAGAAACTTGGTGGAACACATGATATGCCAATCCCGAAAGGAGGCCCTTGAAGGAGTTCAAGCTCAAGGCTTCGCTCTGATGGCTGAGATCAAAAATGCCAAGGTGTTCGAGGCCAAGGCCAAGAAACTGGCTTATCCTGAGGAGGAGGATTCCGAGGGATTCGAAGATTCGAGTGGGATTGAAATTAGCGAAGGCCTCGAAGGCGATGACGCAGCTCCCAGTTTAGGGTCTTTTTAGTCATTTTATCTTTGCCGTTTTGGCTATTGTAAATTTTTGTATCGGAGCCGTTTGGCCCTTGTAAAATGATTTTTTGGTAAATATATACGAGGTTTTCTTTCCCTTTCAGCTTTTGAATTTTTCCCTTTCAGCTTTTGAATTTTTCCCTTTGCTTTTTTATTTATATTCATAAATATAAAAAATGCCTTACCACGAAATAATCATGTTATGTTCGAAAGTACAAACAATTCTCGCCTTTACTTTAATTTCTTTTAAGGAATTTTGGGGGTTCGGTATTATCGAAAATTTCCTCCCAAAGTAAATAGCTGAGATTATTGTTTGCCAGGGGTAGCCTTTAGAACTGGTTACGACAATTTTCTTTTTAAAGGCCTCATTTTTATTATAGGTCTCAAAAATCTCCGAGCGGTGTTAATATGGTCGTAGCCTTTCAATTCGGGTGTCGCCCAGTAGGCTTGCTTTCCTGAGTTATCCAGGCTTGCCTAAGATAACAGTCCCCGAGTAGGGATGGCCATGGCCTTTAAAATTCAGGGGTTGCCTAATAGGTCTTATTCCCCTGATGCTTAATAGCTCGATCTGTTTGAGTTTGTTTTCGGATGATAGTCCCCGAGTGGGAGAATGATTATTCGATCTCAGGTTAAAGCAGCATTTGAGCTCGTTACCTTTAGGGGGTTGGAAGTAGGGTATTCCTTAAGAAATGTAATTTTTTTAAAAGACAAGATGATTGCAAGGAAGGTACTTCTCTTTATTCTTGTGCAAACTAGTTATGCATGCGTACATGCTTTATGTTGGGGCTCAAGAAGTCTATGTGTTCACAGTTTGTTTGACCGTTTGGACATTACAATAAAACCTACCTATCGAGATCCTTCCATTACGAAGTAATTTCATTGCTAAAGTCGATATTCGAGGGTAATGCTCCCCAGTATTCGAGGTTGATTGTAGAGGAACCTCGGATACTATTAATGCGATCTTCGACACTGATTCGTGATTGGTCTTTGATTCTAAGTTAGCACTATCCACTGTTACCTCGTTAAAAACCTTGCCGAATGCGTGGAAAAAAGAGTGGAACGCGTGCTTTCAGACCTAAAAACTTCATGCTGCTTCTTATCGATCACCTGTAAGTGTTAGTCCGAAATAAAAGAAAATGAATGAGGTCGTATCTTAGAAGTAATATCATTTTAGGTGAGCTAAATTCCAGTTGCACGGTAGTTGTTCTCCGTTCATCATTCCGAGCTTATAGGATCCTTTCTCGGTGACCTCAAGAATCTGGTACAGTCCTTCCCAGTTTGGACCCGACTTCCCTTCGTTCGGATTTCGGGTGTTTAGTGTGACCTTTCTTAGTACTAAGTTACCGGTACTAAAGTATCGAAGGTTGGCCCTTCGATTGTAATACCTCTTAATCCGTTGATTTTTGGAAGCCAATCGAATAAGGGCGACTTTACGGCTTTCATCCAATAGCTCCAGGCTCATACTTGTGGCCTCGTCATTTGATTCCTTTGTTGCATATCAGAATCTGATACTCGGCTCTCCGACTTTGATCGGTATTAGAGCTTCGGCACTATAAACCAATGAGAATGGAGTAGCCCCGGTACTATACTCCGAGGTCGTGCGATATGTCCAAAGGACTTCGGGCAGGATCTCCTTCAATTTTCCTTTAGCATCGGTTAACCTTTGCTTAAGGTTTTGGATTATGGTTTTGTTGGTCGATTCGGCTTGTTCGTTCCCACTAGGGTGATAAGGTGTTGATAATATTATTTTGATCATATGATCTTTGAGAAACTTGGTCACCTTGTCGTTGATAAATTGTTTCCTGTTGTCACAAACAATTTCGGATGGCATCCCAAACCGACATATGATGTGGTCCCAACTTAGAATTTCGGATGGCATCCCTGACTTTCTCGTACGCCTGTGCTTCAACCCACTTAGAAAAGTAGTCAGTCATAAATTGAGCCTTACCCGGTGCCCATGGAAAAGGGCCTACGATGTTCATTCCCCACTACATGATGGCTGATAAATGGGGATTTTGACTACTTATTAGCGCTTTTTTAATTTCGTTTTAGTCCAAAAGTATTTAATTGTATTTCCAAAAACTAATGAAATATGCTTAATTGTAGGAGTATTGGAAAATGAGCCACAAAAATGAAATCCAATGCAAAAAGGAGTGATCTAAAATCAAGGACAAAAATTTGGCACAAAAGCCCAAGTGCGGACCACAGAATTTCATCTGTGGCCACAGATTGTGAAGGAAATCCAACATCCTCTAACTCAAAACTCCCCACCGCACAATTATTATATGGCCGCAGAAGCTATATCAGAGCATAAGTTCACTTAGTTTACATCACAAGACTAAAGGAATATGCGGACCGCACAAGTATTGTGTGGCCGCAGAAATCAGCTACTCGGCCGCACTCAGAATTATGCGGTCCGCAGAAGGACCCTACGCGGCCGCACTCAGATTTATGCAGACCACAGAACAAGATACATGCAGTCAAAATCCAGAATGGTGCAGCCGCAGATTCCAACTCATGTCAAGACTCAAGCAAAGTGCGGAACGCACATGGAATTGTGCGGCCGCAGAACCTACAAAAGGGCATTTTTGTCCGAAATTTCTAGCTTTTTATAAGTAGGCTAGTTTCACGAAATTAGGTCAAGTTTTGAATATTGGAACTCCTGTAGCCATATTTCCTTACTGTTTTAGGAAACTTTAGCTTACTTTGGTGATTTAGCATTGGATTTTTGTCTTTTAATCTTTGAATATGAGTTTTATCATCTTTTCTTCCTTGTTTTCTTCTATACCCATTATAAGTACGTAGATTCTTAACTAGGGTTATGACCTAACCCTAGTGTATAAACCTAATGGGTGTTTAATTTATGGCTTGTTTATGGTTGGGTGTTGATTATTTAGCCATGTTCTTGCTTTTTATTGTAGAATTAATGGTTGCAAACATTAGTTCATGCCTATGTGACTTGGTCTCTACTTAAGAAAGAGAGACCTAGTCTAGGAAAACATAGATAACAAGAATTTGAGATGAAATCAAGAGATTTATAGCCCCAGTTAAAGGGTTAAACATAGAGATAGTACAACCCGACTTGAGTATATTATCAACTATTTGGTTCAATACCCATTTGGACTTGAGAAAGCCAAATTGACAAATCACTCTCTTACCGAGAGGTATTGAGTGGGTACTTGAGTTTTGATACCTATAATATACCCCGACCAACAAAACAAGCTTTAAAGTTACGCTAGGCAAACACTTAGGTGAAGGTCATAGCCCTATGCTTTTTATCATATTTGAAAACAACAACAAAAACACAACTTCTTAGTTTCAATTATTTGTATTTCAATCGTAATTTAATTCAGAAGTAATAACAAACCATATTTTTGGAAGTGCAATTTAGATACTTCACATACTCAGTCCAAATATATACTACTTTATCCCATTCATATAGCGCCCAGTGGAATTCGACCTCGGCTCTTAGTTGGGTATTACTATTGCATTGACCGTTTCATAACCTTGAATAGAGGTGTGACTTGGACGAGATCAATGGCCATGGTGACAAGACCGAATGCAGCAGTTCCCCGAGTTAGTGAATCATCAGAGCATGTATTTGGCATTTGTAACATTTTTATACGAACTCCTTCACATCTTTTTCTATGTTGATCCAGTAATAGCCGACATCTCATCAACTTAGTGCAATTGTGCACTCAATGGCTCCTAAATTGGAAGATCCCAGCACTTTCACAATCCATTGTACCATTGGAAGTGCCGATATTGCTAAAGCTCTTTGTGACCTTGGGAAAACTATCAATTTAATGCCATATTCAGTTTTCAAGACATTGGGAATTGGGAAACCACAATCCACATCTATGAGATTACAAATGGTGGATTGTAACATGAAGAGACCGTTGGGTATAATTGATGATGTGTTGGTTCGTGTTGATAAATTCATCCTCCGGGCGGATTTTGTCATTCTTGATTGTGAGGTTGACTATGAGGTACCAATTATTCTTGGGAGACCTTTCCTTGCTACGGGGAAGTATCTAGTTGATGTTGAAGGCGGAGAGCTTACTTTTCGGGCCGGTGATGAGAATGTGGTTTTCCATGTGTGTAAGTCTATGAGACAACCCAATAGCAGTGAGGTGTGTTCTTTCCTTGACTTGGTGACCGATGTGATTATTGATGTAACAAGTGCCGTGATTAATGTTGATGATACTTTGGAGGCCATCTTGCTCAATTGTGATGATTAAGAAATGGAGGGTTACGTGGAATGTGTGAATGCTTTGCAAGGAATGGGGTCATACTCTTATGAGTCCCGCAAATTGTCCTTGGATCTTGAGAATAGAACCACTCCTCCAACAAAGCCTTCAATTGAGGAGCCTCTAATCTTTGAGTTGAAGCTATTGCCTCCATATCTTCAGTATGAATTTCTTGTCCATTTTTCTACTTTATCGTTATTCTTTCCTCTTGTTTGACTAACTTGCAGGTAGATTCCACATTAACGGTGCTAAAAACGAGGAAGAAAGCTACTGGATGGACTTTGGCAGATATTCGGGGGATAAGCCCCATATTTTGCACACAAGATAAACTTGGAGGAAGGTGCCAAACCATCTATTGAACATCAAATGAGACTCAATGAAGCCATGCAAGAGGTTGTCAAAAAGGAGGTCATCAAATGGTTGGATGTCGGGGTTGTTTACCCTATTTCTGATAGTTCCTGGACTTTTCCAGTGCAATGTTTCTTAAAGAAAGGGGCATAACAGTGGTCACCAATGACAAGAGTGAGTTGATTCTTATAAGAACGGTGACCAGGTGGAGAGTGTGTATGGACTATCGCAAGCTCAACAAAGTCAAAAGGAAGGATCATTTCCCACTTCCCTTCCTTCATGAAATTCTTGATAGGCTGGTCGGTCGTGCTTTCTATTGTTTCCTTGATGGGTATTCCGGCTACAATCAAATTCTTATTGTTCCGGAGGATTAAGGGAAACCTACTTTCACATGTACTTATAGTACTTTTGCATTCTTGCGGATGCCATTTGGGTTGTGCAATGCACCAACAACTTTTCAAAGGTGTATGATGGCTATCTTCACGGACATGGTGGAAGATTTTCTTGAAGTCTTGATGGATGACTTTTTGGTGGTCGGGGATTCTTTGGATGATTGTCTAGAAAACTTGGACAAAGTGTTGGCAAGATATGAAGAAACAAATTTGGTGCTCAATTGGGAGAAATGTCATTTCATGGTTGAGGAGGGCATTGTCCTTGGCCATAAGATCTTAAAGAATGGCAATGAAGTCGATAAGGCAAAGATTGAGGTGATTTCTAAACTTCCACCTCCAACTTCAGTCAAAGGAATGCAGAGTTTCTTAGGCCATGCGGGATTTTATCGTGGTTCATCAAGGACTTATCCAAAGTGGTAAACCCATTATACAAGCTTTTGGAGAAATATGCCAAGTTTCATTTCAATGATGATTGCATGAGAGCCTTTGAGTTGCTAAAGCTCAAGTTGACTACTACTCCCATCATTACCGCTCCAAGTTGGAGTGTTCCTTTTGAGCTTATGTGTGATGCAAGTGATGTAGCGGTGGGAGCCATTTTGGGGCAATGTATCAACAAGATCTTTCATCCGGTTTATTATGCAAGCAAGACAATGAATAGTGCCCAAGTTAACTACACCATTACGGAAAAAGAGCTCTTTGCCATTGTCTTTGCTATGGAGAAGTTTCGCCCGTACTTGATGGGTGCTAAATTTATTGTTCATACGGATCATGAGGCAGTCCATTTCTCATGAGCAAGAAAGATTCCAAAGCCCGTTTGATGAGATGGGCACTTTTGTTGTAGGAGTTTGATATTGATATCCAAGATTGAAAAGGGAGTGAAAACCAAGTAGGGGACCACTTGTCTCATTTGGAGGAGGAGGGGAGGCCGCATGTGGCCTTGAAATCAGTGACTCCTTCCCCGATGAGCAACTTTTCGCTATTTCTATGAAGGAGATGCCTTGGTTCGCGAATTTGGCAAATTATCTTGTGAGTGGTATCATTCCAGTTGAGTTCTCTTCAAACTAAAGGAAGAATCTCAAACGGCATTGTCAAGACTACTATTGGGATGAACCATACTTTTTTCGGATTTGTACGAATGGAGTGATTAGAAGATGTGTACCGGAGGAGAATCAAAGTGAAATTCTTGAGGCTTGTCATTCTTCACCTTATGGTGGTTACCATGGTGGAGCAAGAACATTGGCCAAAGTGTTAGGTTGTGGTTTCTATTGGCCCACTCTCTACAAGGATGCTAGTGATCTTGTCAAGTGTTGTGATGAATGTCAAAGGGCTAGTGGGATCTCAAAGAAGAATTAAATGCCCCTCACCAACATTTTGGAGATTGACATTTTCGATGTGTGGGTTATTGACTTCATGGGTCCCTTTGAGAGTTCTTGCAAAAACACTTACATCTTGGTCGCGGTTGATTATATGTCCAAATGGGTTGAGACTATTGCTTTGCCCAACAATGAAGTGGAAGTGTGGTGTCGTTTTGGAAGAAGAAATCTTTACAAGATTTGGTACTCCAAGGGCTATCATAAGTGATGGGGGATCACATGTTTGCAACAAAGCTTTTGATACCTTACTCACCATGCATGGTGTCACTCATAAAATGACGACCCCCTATCATCCTCAAGCAAGCAGTCAAGTGGAAGTCTCCAACCGGGAGATAAAGAGTATTTTTTCCACAACAGTAAATACTAACCGGACGGATTGGTCCAAGAAACTCGATGATGCTCTATAGGCTTATAGGACGGCTTTTAAAACACCGATTGGAATGTCTCCATACCGGTTGGTGTTCTAGAAAGCTTGTCACCTTCTAGTTGAACTTGAGCACAAAGCCATGTGGGCTTTAAAGAAGTTAAATCTTGAGTGGGATGTCGCCTCAAACTTAAGGGTGGCACAATTGAATGAGCTAGATGAATTCCGGTACCATGCTTATATAAGTTCTTCCTTATACAAAGAGAAGATGAAGTACATCCATGACAAGTACATTCAGAACAAGGAGTTCAAAGAAGGTGATCTTGTGTTATTGTTCAATTCTCGGTTACGGATGTTTCTGGGAAAATTGAAGTCTAAATGGAGTGGTCGTTCGAGGTTGTGGGTGTGACGTCCTTTGGTGTATTGGACTTGAAGAATAAAAATGATGAAGTGTTTAGAGTCAATGTCCATTGGGTGAAACATTATGTTGGAAAAGTTTCTGATGGCCATGTCATGGAAGTGATTCATTTAGTAACAATGGTAATCTGCATCGTGTCGCGACGTTAAATCAGGTGCTTCTTGGGAGGCAACCCATGTTTCTTTTTCTTTCTCTTTTTTTAGATAAGTCTTGTTTTTTGCTAACTGGTTTTGAAGTGTTACAGGAATGATGTGCTTTGCAGTAACTATGCTCAGAAAAATAGGCTAAGTGTGGAAAAAGTGTGGACCGCACAAATTTAAGTGCCACAGCAGAAAGAGATCTGTGGCCGCACAATTCTTGTGCAGACCGCACAACTAGATGTAACAAAAAAACATGCACACTCTCTGAAGATTGCCTGTCCAAGAAATGGCCAAAGTGCGGCTGCAGAATTGTGCGGTCCGCACATAAAATTGCGGCCGCACTAAAAAATGAGCGGACCGCACAATCATCAAAGGGTAAAAGTGGTAATAGGTAAGCAGTGCAGACCGCACACAAAATTTTGCGGCCGCACTCAGCTCGTGAATCCTTGGCCTAACCGGTCACCTATAAATAGTTCCTCCTTACCACTATTCAAACTTTACTCTCTCTGAACATTTGACACTAAGGCAAGAACAATGCACTCAACTATTTCAAACAGCTCATACTCATTTCATAATCTTTGATTCTTCATTGCATCACTACATTACTGAAAATGGTTAGATCTCGGGGACAAGGTGATACATCTAAGGGGAGGGGTGAACCCTACCAAGGCCGAGGTAGGGGTACCTTACCACTCTCTGCACAAAGAATTGCAGGCAAAAAGCCAACAGCCGGGAGAGCTCCAGAGCCTGCTGAGTCCAGCTCATATGTCCCGTATAGGAACACATTAGAAGGCAATTCAATGCAAGAATAACCTGATGCACGGTCTCAACCAAGGCACCTTTCGGGGAGGTTCCAACTCAGAGATTAGCCTTCCATCTCAGCTAGCTCTTCTGAGGGTTCGAAAGAGAGTTCAAAGCCCTCATCTACGCATGCCCCCGCCGCACCAGTTACAGTTGATGATGATGATGATATTCCGGATGAGGGTAAAGGGGGAGATACCTGAGTTGCCGGCCTTGAGAGGTCGAAGAAGAAGGAGGTTTGGGAAGATAGATTCGTGAGCATGACTGCTTTCAATAGGTTCCGAGAGTGGTGGCCTCAGAGATCACTCACACTTGAGCATCGATGTGTATTGAAAGATTTGGATAGATACAACCCGAATGTGGCAAGACAATTTCGGGAGATAAAAAGGTGGACATGCTTCAGTCAAGCTGTGGTGGATTCCAAGGAGCACTTAGTCCGGGAATTCTACGCCAATGTGGTGCATATCAAGATGGGGACTAAGGTGACTATAGTGAGGAACCTAAAAGTTCGATTTGATCAGACCTCACTGAACACATATTTAGGGCTAGAGGATGTGGAGCCGGTACAATACTTGGAGAAGTTTCAAATGGGTGTTGCAGCTCACCCTAGGCTAGCTGAGATCTTGGCAGCCCCAGGACCTCCACCACCATATATCACAACAGGGATTCCCATTCAGCGGAACACCCTCAACTTTGAATCAAGGGGTTGGCAAACATTTGTGCGCAGCCGAATAAATCACAGCCGGAATGAACACAATCTCCTAGTCCCACGGGCAGTCCTAGTTTCCCCATCATGGCCGGGTATCCGATCAATATGGGTGCCATCATGTCGGCCAAGATGTCTCTGGACGGTAGGCAGGGTAAGAGCTCCTACCCGTATCCAAACACTATCACAGAGTATCTTACGGATGTGGGAGTGGAGTCAAAGGTTTTTGATTCAAAGGTTTGGGCGAAGCAACCCTTCTCATGGTATTCTTTGAAGGACCTGAAGAAAAAGGTCAGCCAACTACTACCGTGGGCCAGTCTGATGAGCCTTCGGTGGTGGTTACAGCTTCAGCAACCATATCTTCCACAACAATCGGGACTTCTAGCAGTACAGCTGCCATACCTCCACCTCCATCTTCAGGGCCATCAACATCAGTTCCTTCATCTTCTACTTATCCACTTACGGCGTTGTGAGACTCTCAGACACTAGTGAGTCTCAACAACTGGATACAGACAGCTATTGCAAAGATGTCTGACTTATCTAGTGCTATTGCAGCCCAGACTTCTACCCCAGCTCCCCAGATTCCTCTGACAATAGAGGAGACTTTGAAGAAGATTCTGGAGAACCAGAAGACCATCATGGATACCTTGGTGGCACATGGGACATCAATTGAGGAGCTTGGGAAGCAGTTGAAGAAGATGAGGAAATCCCAGGCTTCAAAGAAATCAGTTGACAGGTTGAGACGGGAGGTGACCAAGATAGAAGCCGCTGGAGATCTTGCACTTGACTTGTTGATGGAGACAACTCCACCAGTACCAGTTGACCCATCATCATCATCAGTATCAGTGGCACCAGCTAGCCAGTCTAAGGAGCTAGACCTCGATGCCCACACTGATGAGGCGGTGCGACAGATGTTCGCCAACTTAGCTACTCCTCGTGTAGAGGATGATGAGATCTAGTTGGAGGAGCCTAAGGGCGATGACGTTACTAGGGACACAGAGGTGTCCAAGACCACATAGGGAGTCCTCTATACTCTTTCCCTTCATGTGGCCGCAATTCAGAATTGTGTGGCCGCAGATTCCAACTCCTGTCAAGACTCAATCAAAGTGTGGACCGCACATAGAATTGTGCGGCCATAGAACCTCGAAAGGGCATTTTTGTCCAAAATTTTCAGCTTTGTATAAATAGGCTAGTTGCCCGAAATTAGGTCAAGTTTTGAATATTGGAACTCATGTAGCCATTTTTCCGTACTGCTTTAGTCAACTTTAGCTTACTTTGGTGATTTAACATTGGATTTTTGTCTTTTAATCTTTGAATATGAGTTTTATCATCTTTTCTTCCTTGTTTTCTTCTATACGCATTATGAGTAGCTAGATTCTTAACTAGGGTTGTGACCCAACCCTAGTGTGTAAACCTAATTGGTGTTTAATTTATGGCTTGTTTATGTTGGTTGTTGATTATTTAGCCATGTGTTTGCTTTTTATTGTAGAATTAATGTTTGCAAACATTAGTTCATGCCTATGTGACTTGGTCTCTACATGAGAAAGAGACTTAGTCAAGAAAAACTTGGCTAACAAGAATTTGGTATGAAATCAAGAGATTGATAGTCCCAATTAAAGAGTTGAACCTAGAGATAGTAAAACCCGACTAGAGCATTTTATCAACTATTTGGTTCAATACCCATTTGGACTTAACAAAGCCAAATTGGGCAAAATCACTCTCTTACGGAGAGGTAATGAGTGGTTACTTGAGTGTTGATAGCTATAATACACCCCGACCAATGAAACAAGCTTTAAAGTTTATAAACCACTAGGCAAACACCTAGGTGAAGGTCATAGCCTTAGGCTTTTTATCATATTTTAAAACAACAACAAAAACACAACTTCTTGGTTTCAATTATTTGTATTGCAATCTTAGTTTAATTTAAAAGTAAAAACAAACCATATTTGTGGAAGTGCAATTTAGATATTTCACGTACTCAGTCCAAATATATACTACTTTATCCCATTCATATAGCTCCCTGTGGAATTCGACCCGGACTCTTTGTTGGGTGTTACTATTGCATCGACCATTTCATAACCTCGAATAGAGGTGTGACTTGGACTAGATATATGGCCATGGTAACAAGATCGCATGCAGTAGTTCCCCCGGTTGGTGAATCATCAGAGCATGTCTTTGGCATTTGTCACATTTTCGTACAAACTCCTTCACATATTTTTACATGTCGATCCAGTAATAGCCGACTCTGATCACCCTTCGAACCTATGATTCGGCTCCTGAATGATTTCCACAGGTGCCTCGTGGACTTCCCTCAGAACGTACTTGGTATCTCTTGGTCCCAAACATATCGCTAGCGGGCAATCAAACTTACTTCTAAACAAGGTTCCGTCCTCGGACAAGCTGAATCGGGCTGCTTTCGTGCGCATGTCCCTCAATTCTTTTGGATATGAGGGTAGTTTCCCGGTCTTCAAATACTCTACGTATTTATTCTCCAATCCCAAGTTAGTTTTGTTGAGTTTATTTCGGCGTGACCTTCTTCTACTACAGATCTCAAGAGTTGTACGACTTCCCCCAGGTTGAGCTCGTCATCCTCGACTGACGAGACTAAGTCTGCAAGTACATTGGCTTCACTATTTTGATCTCGAGGTACGCGATGCAAAGTCCACTCTTTGAACCGATGTAATGTTACCTGCAACTTATCTAGGTTCCTTTGCATATATTCTTCTCTGACTTCAATTGTTCCATTAACTTGATTCACCACAAGGAGGGAGTCATACTTAGCTTCGATCATCTCAGCCCCCAGCTTTTGGCCAGTTCGAGACCTACAACCATGGCCTCATATTTGGCCTTGCTAATAGTCAATTTAATAGTTCTAATGGATTGTTTAACTATATTGTCTGTGGGTAGCTTCAGTACGATGCCAAGTACGACCCATTTGCATTCGATGCACCATCCGTAAGGAGTGTTCAAATTCCTGAAGACGTACCCGAGTTAACTAACAACTCTCTTTCGACCTCGGGTTATTAGGGTCGGCGTGAAGTCGGCCACAAAATCTACCAAAATTTGAGACTTAATGGCTATCCGGGGTCGATACTGAATACCGTACCCGCTGATTTCTACGGCCCATTTGGCCATTCGTCCCGAGAGTTCGTGTTTATGCATTATATTTCACAATGGGTAAGTTGTCACAACACATAAAGGGTGGCACCGACAATACGGTTTCAGTTTCATAGAGGCGCTTAGCAAAGCGAGCGCTAATTGTTCTAGGTGAGGATACCTAGTTTCGGCCTTACCTAAGGTCCAGCTAACATAATAAATTGGAAATTGCATACCTTGTTCTTCCCGAACTAAGACTCCACTTACTGTTATTTTCGATACTGCCAAATATAAGTATAGTTGCTCGTCTGACCTCAGCGCATGAAGTAGTGGTAGGTCGATAAATATCGCTTAAGTTCTTCCAATTACTATTGGCATTCCGGGGTCTATGTGAAATTATTTTTCTTCTTCAATAACGAGAAAAATTGATGGCTCTTATCGGAGGACCTCAAGATGAATCGCCCCAGGGTGGTTACGCGCCCGGTTAGCCTTTTCACGGACTTCACGTTGTCCACTATCATGATATCCTCGATAGCTTTGATCTTGTCGGGGTTTATATCGATTCCTCGGTTGGATACCATGAACCCGAGATATTTACCTTATCCAACTCTGAACACACATTTTTCCTGATTCAGCTTCATGTTGTACTTCTTCAATATACTGAAGGTTTCCTGCAAATACTTTAAATGGTCCTCTGATTGCGGGGACTTAACTAACATATCGTCAATTTAAACTTCCATGGATTTCCCTAGTTGTTCTTCGAACATCCAGTTTACTAGACGTTGGTAAGTGGCACCTGCATTTTTTAATCCAAATGGCAGTATGTTATAGCACTATGTGCCATACGTGGTGATGAAAGAGATCTTTTTTTTTATCATTCGGGTTCATTCGTATTTGGTTGTATCCGGAGTAGGCATCAAGAAAACTAAGTATCTCGTGGCCGTTCGTGGCATTTATCATGCGATTGATGTTAGCCAAAGGGAAAGAGACCTTGGGGAATGCCTTATTTAAGTCCTTGTAATCTACACACATTCTCAGTTTGTTCCCTTTTTTGGGACTACTACTACGTTTGCTAGCCATTTTGGGTATGACTTCCCGGATGGATCCTATTTTAAGGAGTTTAGTTACCGCGTCCTTGATGAAAGCATGCTTGATCTCAGACTGGGTTCTCCTTTTCTGCTTGACCGAATGAAATTTTGGGTCCAAGTTCAGCTTGTGAGTGGTGATCTCCAGTGGGATTCCTATCATGTCGAGATGGGACCAAGTAAAACAATCCATGTTAGTTATAAGAAATTGAATGAGTTTTTTCCTGAGCTCGGGAGTTAACCCCATGCCCAGGTATACCTTCTGATCGGCCAGATATTTAGTCACTATGACCTACTCCATCTCTTCAACCATTGATTTAGTAGCGTCAGAATCATCAGGGATGATGAAGGATTGAGGAACCCTGTAATCATCGTCTTCATCAGTCCCCTGCTTGTCCGGTTGGGTCGAGGCTGGCATCGGCCATTGCTATTTGGCTTCCTATTTTGCTTTTGAACCTGGCTCCTTTGTCGATGAGAGTGTTGATATTGGAATTACTTCATCGACAACAAACATTTCCTTTGCGGCGGGTTTCTCCCTATAGATCATTTTAATCCTCTCTGGTGTTGGGAATTTTAATACCTAGTGAAGGGTCGAGGGCACAACCCTCATGTTGTGGATCCACAGTCTCTCGAATAGGGCCGTTGTACCTCATGTCTCCTTTGACCGCATAAAACTTGGTCTCCTGGATGGTACCGGCTACATTTACCGGCAACGTTATTTCTCCCTTAGTAGTTTCACAAGCCATATTGAATCCGTTTAGCACTCGGGCCGCAGGCACTATTTGGTCCTGTAGGCCGAGTTGTTCTACGACCCTCGATCGAATGATGTTGGCCGAACTACCTGGATCAATCAACATACGTTTAACTCAAGTTTTATTCATGAGTACAGAAATTACCAGTGCATCATTATGGGGCTGCATGATTCCTTTCGTGTATTTGTCACTAAAGACAAAGTTCCTTTAGGTATATAATCTCAAGTCTGTTTCTCCCTCGTAATGGATATTTTGGTGTGTTTTAACATCGTACCTTGAGAAACATCAACCCCTACGATGATCATATAAATGACATGCTGCGAATCTTCTTGATCGGTTTGTTTATTGGAGTCTCTATTTCTAAAATTATTTTTTGCTCAGTCACTTAGAAATTCCCAAAGATGCATGTTGTTGAATAAATGAGCTACTTCTTCTCTCAATTGTCGACAATCCTCCATTCTGTGGCCATGAGTGCGATGATATTTTGCACATTTGATTGGGATCTCTTTGGGCTTGATCGGTTTGTAAAGGTTGAGGTCTTTTGGTATTTTTGATGCATCCGATAGCCGATACGATAGAAGCTGCATCAACATTAAAGTTGTACTCTGATAATCGCGGTGCTTCTTTAAGTTGGATAGGCTTGTAAAGTTGTTCTTGCTCATGAGCCCTCGAGAGTTCTGGCCTCGATCACTTCTCCTTTCATTTTATAAAGAATTTTGCCCAGATCCGCTACTTCTACAATCTCCATTATATGGCTGGTATCAATCCCTATTCAACCTCGATTCTCAATCAATATCTCTCTTGATTCTATCGACGGGTCTGACAGGATAAACAAACCCGTAAGGAGCCCCAAGTTGATCGTCTTCAACCCTGATCTTTGATTGGTACTGATTATGCACATCGGCCCAAGTAACAACCGGGTATTCTATCAGGTTATGCTTCAACTGCTGTGAAGCCACCGACCTTTGAACATTGAGTCCTTAGGTGAAAGCTTGAACAACCCAATTATCAACGATAGGTGGCAGGTCCATCCATTCCATTTGGAATCGAGACACGAATTCTCTGAGCATTTCGTTGTCCTTCTACCTTACCTTGAAAAGGTCCGACTTTCTGGTCTCAACCTTGATGGCCCCGGCATGTGCCTTTACGAAAGAATCTACAAGCATAGCAAATAAGTCAATAAAATTAGGTGGTGAATTGTGATACCATATCATAGCTCCCTTTGACAGGGTCTCTCCAAATTTCTTCAGTAAGACAGATTCGATCTCATCATCATCTAGATCATTCCCTTTGATAGTGCATGTATAAGAGGTGATATGCTCGTTCAGATCGGTTGTTCCATTGTATTTAGGAATCTCGGGCATGCGGAACTTCTTGGAGTTAGGCTTGGGAGCTGCACTTGGGGGAAAGGGTTTTTGCACGAACTTTTTGAAATCCATGCCCTTCAATATCGGCGGTGCTCCGGGGATTTGATCACCCTGGAGTTGTAAGTTTTCACCTTCTTGTTGTTTTCCTCAATCTTCTTTTCCCCTGGCTCAATTCATTTTGTCAGTTCCTCGAGCATCTTCATGATTACAAGATTAGTCCCTCGTTCTTTCTCGTTTGATTCTGTCGAGACCGATTCAACTCTGCGGACAACTTCCTGAGACGTCTCGGGCTCAACCCTACTCGGAGGGTGACTCTGGTTCTAGAGCTGGTCTATCACTGCCTATTGAGCCTTCAACATTTCGAAGATCACCCACAGGTTGATTCCGCCGTCTTCACCGCCATGTGTGCTTTGAGCGGCTGATCGAACATCCTTACGGATGCTCTCTTCGGTATTAGCGGCCAAATTTGCGTTGTTGGGTACATGTGAGTTAACATCGATTGGATCTACAGTTGGGACTCCATCGATATCAACCGAGGGTACGTCGTTCCCCGGTGCTATGTTATCATTTTTCGCCGAGGTGGCCGAAATTGTTATCAACATATAGGGGTGTTGACTGAGAGTTTGCCATTTTGGTCCTGGAATCGAAGATATTCCAAAGAACAAGTGTAAAATAGTAAATGTTATGAAAGTTTGTACCAGGTAACCATTATTATCCTTAGCCCCACTGTGGGTGCAAAACTATTTACCCTCAAAATCAGATAAGAATTGAATTTATATGCAGTTTTAATGATACGTGATATAACTTGATAAAATTAAGAAAACAGACTCATATAGAAATTACGATAAGAAATTAAGTGCAAACCACACGAATTGAACAGTCTTAGCCTTAGAGTTTGATCACCCTCGAGCCAAGAAGTGCCTCGATCGATGTCAAAACAGAATAATAAAATAATAAGAGCTTGAAATAACAAGGTATTGCTTTTTATGCCTTTCGCAATGTGTTTTATAAAAGATCAAACCCCCCTTTATATAGTAGGGGTGTCCTACTCTTGATACAATTCTATACAAGGTAAAAAAATCTCATGATTTGCTAATTAATCGGTCTCTCCTTGTTACGTGCCGAGATTTTTGCCATAATCTCCAATCAATCGCCGATATTTCGGTCTTCCGTTATTTGGCTTGACAAATTTCCCTCGATCCTGTTCGGTCTCGATCTTGTTTGGTCCTGGGGTCACGAGGTCGATGATTTAACTTCACGCCTTGGTTCGATATAACCTGAGGTTGAGCTTTGACCTGCCATGTTTCAGTATCTATTGGTCACACAATCGGCGAACCCGGTTTCTACCGTATACAACCACCATAAGTTTTGTTCTCAGGTTAAAGCTAAAAGAAAACTTCCTTCACGTTTTGAAACACCACTCAAACTTGCAAACTGCTTTATGATTCTAGGAGTTCAACATAGAAAGGATTGACATGTTTGTTTACCAAAGATAAGGATATAATACTCTTGCTGTTTGGTCAGACAGGTAACTATATATATATATATATATATATATATATATATATATACGTCGACTAAATAATCTTGTTATTAATTAGTAATTCCAATGTTATAATCTTAGGTAGAACTCGTTCGAGAACCAGACTACGAAAAAATGAGACCCATAAGCGACCTAAACCGCGTAGTGGCTTGGTTTGAACCGATTCCAGAATTTTTTATTGCTCGAATCGAGACCAGTTCTTGACCGGACACCGCAAAATAATAGTCGACAATTGTATATTTTTTGTATATTAATATATAATATTCATATGATATACGCATTCTATACATAACTAGTATATAGTTTTATATACTTGAATGGGTTAAAAATGGTTAGTAATAGTTGGGCGAATGACTAAGTGACATGTGGAACTAAAGACAGGTGGAACGTGAGTAAGCAAACAGCTGGCACCGGATGCAAGCATGTGACCGCTGCTGAATCAATGTCGAAGACAAAGTAGCCGATAACAACAATTCAAAATATTGACATTAGATAGCATTCAATAAGCAGTTATTCCAGAGAATATCTGTATTCATAGCTAACCGTTATGCAGCCATGAATGATGGTTTTATTCACATCCAAGAGGACCTTGATTTGGGGATCTTGTCTCCCTGAATAAAGCTATAAATAGGGGAATCAGCATCATTTGTAGACACGAAACATTCCGTACGAAAAAGCTATAATCTGCTCTCATTCTATAGAACTACTTTCTTTATTTTATTCTTAATTTTGTTCTTGCTACTGCTATCGGGGAAGCTAAACACTTATCAGGCTTGTATTTACTTTAATTTTCTTTCAAATTCTTATTTCTGTTCTTATTCATTTCGTAGTTTTGGATCAAACCGATTTATTTGTCTATAAATCACGTTATAAATTTAACTGTACTATTTTACAGGTAAAATATTTTGCGCCTACCATGGGGCATAGAAAATTGTATAATTTCTTTGATCCATTCATATGTTACTAAGAAATTTTGATTCATTTCTTTGAAAAAAGAAAAATCAAATTTGGCAGCAACAATGTCAACAATGTCTATAATATTGGAGCACATAATGAACGTGAATGTTGTTACATCTATGTTTTAATGATGGAAAAATAGCTTACTTCTGTTGTAGGAAATCAAATCCAAAAAAGATGTCAACAGAAAAGAATGAAAGAATCAAAAAGCAAAAGACAGAAAGCTAAGAGAGAAGAGGAAAGCGAGAACCTGTTGAAGATCCAGAAGCAAGGATTAAGGAATCAATCACGCTCATGATTACAAGCATCATGAAGAATAAATATTTGGTCCTGTTTATTTACGAAAATTAAGGAAAATCATATCAGTCAATCTGTGTGGAAGATTTGCTGAGAATATTCAATCACGACATTCAAGGAAACAACAGTCATCACGCTTCATTTCAAGGTTCAAGTATAGGAAGTTCCTCCCTTATTCTTGGAAAGAATCAAATCAAGATTCATTCTAAGTATCAACTCCCTTGGGTTGCCCATTTTTTAAAGATTCAAACATATCAAATAAGACTCACCCTCAAATCGTATAAATGCAGCAAAAGGCTTAACAGAAGGGATATACTTTAATCAAACCATTACCAATCTTTTTGTTCTACTCTAAACAAGCATTGTAGTCTACTCTAAATTTACTGTGTAATTATTGGAGAGAAGAAATAGAGAAAAGAATTACTGGGGATGCGTTGTACCAAAACTTAGAGAAATACTTACACAGAGAAGAAGATGTTGGTGTATGTTCAACAACATTAACACACTTGTACCAAAAATTTCAAGGAACTAAAAGAGAACTCCCTTGCAACTCAAGGGGACTAGAGTAGGATTCATATTAAATCTGAACCAGTATAAAATATCTGGTGTCATTTATTTTCAGCAATTATTTTCTGTATTTGCTTTACATCTACCTCACATCAATGATTAAGTTGACTAACGGTAAAATCAGTCAACTACCTCATTAAAGAAAAGAACGGATAACAATTAGCCCCTCTTGTACTTTCAATTGGTATCAGAACAGGTCTCACATCTTTATTTTTTTGCTTAATAGCTAGTGAAAAGATCCTGTCAAACCAAATAATTGTTGGGTCACTATTTCAAGAAGGGACATCTTAGGTAAGGCCGCCATATTTCAATGAACAACACTTTTCCCATTGGAAAGTTCGCATGGAAATATATATAAAGTCCTATGACATCAAGGTATGACGTGTAATTAAAAAGGGAGATTATCCACTTTCAGCAGCAAAGTCTGACAAGAAAGCTGAAGGACAATCATTCACTAATCAAGCAGATATAGATGACTACTCTGATGAGAAAATGATACTAATCTAAGTTAATGCCAAGGCATGAAATCTGTTACATAATACATTAGTGGAGAAGATTATGAGAAAATTTCAAGTTGCGACATCGCCAAGGAAATATGGAACAAACTGGAAGTTACCTATGAAGGAACAAGCAAAATGAAAGAAACGAGGATAAATCTGTTGATTCATGATTACGAACTCTTTGAAATGAAAGAGGACAAATCTATTGAAGAAATGTTTGCATGATTCAGCAAAATCATTAGGGATATGAAAGCTTTTGGTAGACCATACTCCAGTGGTGAACAAGTTTGAAAATTTACTCCGTCCGTTTGAATATAGATGATGTAATTTGACTTTATAAAAGTTTAAGAAGAAAAAAAATACTATAAAAATATGTGGTCCTAAAAGCTTAAGGGGCAAAAGCTTTGTGGGGCCATGACATTTGTGTAGCTATAAAAGCTTCTCATGAAATGTAAAGTGGGTAAAAAAAAAAATTAAAGTTAAATTATTTCTAAATATAGAAATTTGTTATTCTTTTTTGAATAGACTAATAAGGAAAGTGTGTCATTTAAATTAAAACAGAGGGGTTAGAATTTTCCCCACTACATGGCAGACAAAAGTGTTGCACTTGAATCTCAAGATCTGAACAAACTATCATATGATGAACTGCACGGAGACCTTATAGCTTTAAAAACACATCTAAAAAAATGTGTCCAGGAAGAAAAGAAGAAAACTGTTGCTTTCAAATCCACGACTGAAGGATCTGAGAACGAGAATGATGATGATGTAGAGGCATTGAAAGAAGAAATTTCCATGGTGTTGAGAAGTATGAATGGATTGATGAGAAGATATAGAAATACAAAAAGGGGAAGAATGTCATCCATAAGAACCAGACAATACAATGAACAGGACAAAAATGAAGGAAAATGCTATGAATGTGGAAAGTATGGCCATGTTCAAGCTGAATGTCCGGATCTCAAAAGAAAAGTCTCTACAGATTTCAACAAAAACAAATCCTTCGAAAGCTAGAGTGATGAAGGCAGCTTAGAACATGAAAAAATTTCAAATTTATGTTTCATGACCATTTTAGAACATAATATGAATAAATACTCAGGTTGTTGGCCCGATGAAAGATGTATCAGACGATGACAACAAGGAAGAGACTGAAAATGCTTCATGGCATGCAGTGATACAAGTGAGGTAAGACATTATAACTGTGAAAGATGTAATTAATTGCAGGATATTCTTGATCTTACCCAATGAAAGTCTAAAAAATTCTAAATAAATTAAAGAGACTCAATAAGCAAAAGAAAGACCGGAACTTAAACTTGAAGTCAGTGAAATCAAAAGAGATGTTCTTCAAGAAGAGGTTCAGGAATTGCAATTGTAACTTAATGGCATGCGCAAATCCACCAGTCACAGTTCCGTCAGGTCTCACCAAGCTATTTATAAGTCAACTGGAAAAAGGCTTGTTGGAAATGAAACTACCAGCAAAGATACCACTAGTATATCCAGTGAAATTAATAGAACTCAAATATTGCTAGATGGATCTAGAAGCCTAATAATTGCCCTGATATTAATAGAACTAAACAAAAAGGACTCAAGCAAGCTTGGGTACCTAAAAGAAGGTAATAATCTTTCTTCAAACACCACAGGAAGAGTCGAAAAGAAAAGTGGTACTCGACAGTGTGTGTTTCAGTCACATGACGGGCGATAAAAATTTATTCAAAAAAGTCACCAAAATCAATGGAGAAAATATCAAGTTTGGTGATGACTTAAAAGGAAAAATTGTTGGTACCAGAACAGTTCCATTTAATAATAACTGTGACATTACTGAAGTTTATCTTGTGGACTGACTGAATTATAATCTGCTAAGCATCAGTCAACTATGTGACTCTGGATATAAAGTAAAATTCAAGAAAATTGGTTTTGCTATTGAAGATGAATCAGGTAAAATCATTCTTCCAGGATGAAGATATGGAAATGTCTACATCTTAGATTGCATATCTGAAGATACTTGCCTTTGGCACAATAAACTTAGTCATGCTAGCATGCATCTGATTGAAAAACTGTCTAGACATAATATGATGACCCGCTAGGTCATTTTGAATTCTAGCCCTTATTTCAATGTTTCAAGACCTCAATTAGCTCTGTTTAGTGTTTCTCCACTTGCTTGTGCAGTCTGTGTCTTTTACCGAAAAGGTTTTACGTGAAAAATTGAAGAAAATATGAATTTTAGCTTTAAAAATGATTTGAGTTGACTACGGTCAATTTTTTACTAAACATGATCGGATTAGTATTTTGATGATCCCGGTGGGTTCGTATCATGATTTTGGACTTGGGCATATGCCCGGAGTTGAATCCTGAAGTCCATAACTTGCTTTGATGTGATTTGTTGAAAACTAGTAATTTGAAGGTTTAAATAATTTTGAAGTTTGACCGTAGGTTGACTTTATAGCTATCGGGTTCGTATTTTGGTTCCAAAACTTTTTATTGGTTCATTTTACTATTTAAGACTTGTCTGCAAAATTTGGTACAAACGGAGTTGATTTGATAGGATTCGGACTCTCGGTTGTGAATTTGAAAGTTCTTGAGTTTCTTTGAAACTTTCATGTATTTTGATGTCTGATTCGTAGTTTTAGGTTTTATTTTGGTATTTTGATCACGCGAGCAAGTTCGTATGATGTTACTACACTTGTGCGTATGTTTGTTTTTGGAGCCTGAGGGGCTTGAGTGAGTTTCGGATAAGCTATGGGCCATTTTGAACTTGAAGGACTGCTGGTTTTTGCTATTGTTGGTGTCTGAAGTTTTGTGCTTTGCGATCGCGAAGGGGAACTTGGGGTTAGGGTTAGGGTTGGGTTTATTTATTCATCGCGAACGCGGTGGCATGGTCACAAACGCGAAGCACTAGAGGGCTTACCCTTTGCAAATGCGACCATCCTCCCACGAAAGCGTACGTTTATGGAGTCTGGGAGGGGATCTGCTTGATGTTCTACGCGAACGCGAGCCTGTGCTTGTGAAGGCGAAGGCTAGGGGGGACAGGCCATCACGAAAGAGAACAACATCTCGCAATCGTGAAGGCCATTTGGGCTACAAAGCTTCGCGATCACGTCAGGTGTCTCGCAAACACGATAAAGACCTGACCGATTACAAGAATACCAGCTACAATACCTATTATCCAAAGAGGAATCCTTCCAGTAGTATTAGCCATTTACCCTACTTGCCTCCAAATTTAATCAAGTGGTCATGCTAGAGACATTAACAGTCATGGATAATTAAATTATGAGATCCTTCTGAATGAGCTAAGAGAATCTTATTGATTCTCTTTCGTTTTCTTAATTAAAGAATAATTGAAAAATAAAATAGCAAGTACAAAAATGAGTAATAACCCCCAGAAGAGACTGGTACAATTCAATTCAACATTTTGTTCGTTCGGGTTTGATTGTGTTGTAGCTCTATAATTCGGATCAAGTTTATCGTTGGATGAACTGCATTGCTGATATTGATCCAAAAAAACAGACGGTAGGTATACCTAGACCATGAACAGCCAACCATCATACTGTAAAATTGGATAGGTTCGATCTATAGTCATTAGAGCCTCCTAAAATGATCTACTAAATTCATCGAGTTGTTCCAAAGGTTCAAAACGGTCAGTTATTGATGGAATTCCTTATCAGCTCTTTGTAAATACTTGTTTGGTCGAGGACTTCCAAACACATCGTAGGCTAAACCAGTGCTGACAAATAACCAACCCATAATGAATAAGGAAGGTATAGTAATGCTATGAATGACTAAATATTGAATACTGGTAATAATATCAGCAAACGAACGTTCTCCTATGCTTCCAGACATGTTGAGCTCCACATATTCGTGTACAGTCAAAGAAGATCGATTCCGTAAAAGATGAGATCAGTAAATGACAATTCACTAAAATTTCATCTTTGTGAGATCGTCAATATTGTACCGAGGGCGTCTTTAGAGTATACCAAATCAGTATAGCTATGCTTCTTCTGACACAGCAACACATTGTAAGAATCTGTTGGGCCTTCCAATATCAATAGGTTGATTGTTTCGCTCATGTATCTTCCTAAAGAAAAAAAGATCTTTGAGAGTTGTTTCCTGAATCCGATAGAGAGTACTTGGGTTCTCCCAATAACTAAAAAGTGTAGCATGCTTGAATCTAACTGGGGTTCGCGTTGGTGGAGGAACTGGATCGAAAAAAAGAGGGATTTTAGTAGTAAGATATCTAATGAAAGTGATTTAAAACAGCCCAAAGTAAAGATTTATCCCATTTTTCACCATTTTTCAAGTTTGAGCTCGGCCTAGAGGCGATTTTGAAGAGGTTTTTCATCCTAAATTCATAGGTTAGTAGATTTTAACTTTTTTTTCTTATATTTCCATAAACACCCATTGAATTTAACCTTAATCTATGCTTTTTTATGGTAGAAGTTTGGGATTTAGGTGGAAATTGGAGATTTTGAGAAATTGAGATTTAGACCTCAAGTTGAGGTCAAATTTCGAAACTCATCACATAACCGGGATTGAGGGTGAATGTGCAATTAGGTTTTGGTCCAAATCTCGGGTTTTGACCAAGCGAGCCTAGGGTTGACTTTCGTTGACTTTTTCCAAAATCATTAAAGATTGAATTTTTTCCACTTTTGAATAGTTTCTAAAGCTTATTTTTAATTATTTGAACTATATTTGGTTATATTTGATTGGTTTGGAGGCTAATTCTAGAGGAAAAATCGCGGTTGAGCATTGATTTGGTTTTGGAAGTGGGGTAAGTATCATGGTTAACCTTGACTTGAGGGATTAGGACTTGTTGGTCTATTTGCTACGTGTTTTATATGTGGGGAAACCGTATATGTGAAGTGACGAGTAATTATGTGTTGTCATTAGGTTAAAGCATGCAGGTGGAACTTCTTTCTTTGTATTTCGTTGTTTTTTAATTATGTTATCCATTCTTAGGTTAGATTATCACATTCTTAACTACTCATTTAGTATTTATTGCTTATTTTAAATATGTTGAATATTTTGGAAATTGAAGTGTCATGACCCTAAATCTGGACCCGGTCGTGATGGCGCCTCTCGTGAAGACAAGGCCAACCGACACATTCTCATTCCAATCTTAAGCAATAAAACAATAAGTATTAAGTAGTAAACATGATAAAATCTCAAAAATAAGCAGTTAACAGTGTAATTTGCAGAAAAACAAACCCAACACAGCCCGATACCGGGGTGTCACTAGTCATGAGCATCTAATAAGGTCCGAATACAACTAGAGTAAAAAATGTACTAAATACAGTCTAATGGAATCAAGAGGGAGAAAAGCAATGATGCGAACGTCGGGCAGCTACCTTACTAAACTCCGATGACTCTGCCTCTGAGAAACCAATACCCGCTACCGGGTTCAGAAATACCTGAATTTGCACACAAGGTGCAAGGAGTAAAGTGAGTACTTCTAACTCAGTGAGTAATAAAAATAAATAAAAATTGAGTGATAGGAAATCGCGAAGAGTACATTAACATGATGTATAGAAGTAGTACAAAATCAGTGAGAATGCAATGAAACTGTGAAATCTCTTAAGAACCTTAACTCAGTTTAAACTTCTTCAAAAATGGCTTTTCAACAGTTAAGAAATTGAATGCAAGCAATTAGAATAGATAAGCATATAAGATCCGCCTCTAGGGCACAATTACACAATTAAACAGGTACATGACAGGTAAATAAGAAAGATAAGTACATAAAGGTTCGCCCCTCGGGCACAATGTCAACAAATCCGCCCCTCGGGCAATATCTCAGAACAATACCAGCCCCTCGGGTTATATCTCAGAACCATACCAGCCCCTCGGGCTATATCTCACATCACAATGGGTACCCGCGCTCACTGGGGGTGTATAGACTCCTAAAGGGGCCTCTTACGGCCCAAGCACAATATCAAGCCATCTCGTGGCATCATAAACAGACTCTCGGCCTCATATCAATATCAATCCACCTCGTGGCGCACAATCTCAGGCCCTCGGCCTCATTATCATAATCAGTATATCACTGCTGCGGCGTGCAGCCCGACCCAAAAGTATCCTCACAATATAGGCCCTCGGCCTTACTCAGTTAGAATCTCATAAGCCCCTCGGGCATCAGTAAAATATGAAGCTCAGCTCAAATATCTTTGAAAATATCAATTAATGTGTTTAAACAGAATAACGTAACTGAGTGTTTAAAATAGTGAAAATATAGCATTACTGAGCACAAGTATGAAATCTAACAGTGAGGAAAATATCATTATCAATCCCCTAAGGGTTCAAACAGTTGGCATGAAGCCCAAAATATGACATTTAGCCCAAAGTATAATAATATCAAACAATTAGCTGCCCATTATACAGAAAAATAGTCATTCGGGATGGACTAAGTCACAA
The DNA here is from genome assembly GCF_000715075.1 of Nicotiana tabacum. Lineage (NCBI taxonomy): Eukaryota > Viridiplantae > Streptophyta > Magnoliopsida > Solanales > Solanaceae > Nicotiana > Nicotiana tabacum. Next base: position 66,739,888 of record NC_134087.1, read on the forward strand.
TCCCCAATGGTGCACGACCCTACGCTCGTCATCTAGCGTGTGTTTCACATCAATATAGCACGACGTTGTGCAATCCAGGATTTCATACCGTCAGAACAGCATTTAAAATCATTACTCACCTCGAACTAGCCTGAAAAGCTGCTCTGCAACACGCTTTCCTCTTGACCCAACTTCCGAGTGCTCCTAATCTACCAAGTTCAGATTTTTATCATCAAATTATGCTAAATGAATGAATTCCAATTGAAAAATATCGATTTTAAGCACAAAACCCGAAATCAGTCAAAACCCGACCCCCGGGCCCGCATCCCGAAACTGGACAAACTTTATACCAAAATGTTCTTCATTATCTCACGAGTTCGTACATATAAAGAACTCAAAAATCGGAATTCGTTTGACCCCTCAAATCATCCCTAGAAAGTTTCATAATCTCAAGCCCTAACTCCACCTTTTTCTACTGATTTTCATGTCTAAATCCATGTAAGATCACATATTTAACTCAAAAATAGGAAGAAATCACTTACCTATTGTTGCTTGGTGAAAATCCCTCCTTGAGCACTCCAAAATCGTCCAAGCCAAATGAAAGAAATGGGCTAAAACTCGTGTTTAAAACAATCTGCCCAAGGTTCATCGAGTTGTACCTTGTGATGTGCAGGTTGTACATCTTCTTACCATTTTCCCCTGTTGTACACCTTCTGTAAAAACACCCATAACTCCTTGTGGAAATATCAAAATGCCAAATGGTTTGAAAATTTAGAAACTAGGCTTGAAGATCTTTCATTTGATAGGTTGTACACCATATAAATCTTTATTTATTCCGAGATATGAGCTTCTAAAGTCGGCTCCATGCATCAGAAAATTCTGTCGAAACTGTTCCACCAGCCATCTTCAATCCATCATAGCGTTCTGATAAAACATCCAAATATTGAATGGTTTAAATTTATGGAAACTAGAATGCAAGGGCTACAACTTTCATGTTTTGCAATTTTTTGGATTCGTTATATATTGCAAGATATGAGCTTCCAAACTCGACTCCTCGAATCAGAAATTTTCTGGTGAACAGCTGAAGCTCAAAAATCTGCAACTTTTCCAAAGCATGAAATAGTCTGTTTAACCACCCGAAACTCACCCAAGGCCACCGGGACCTCAATCAAACATGCCAACATATCTCATAATATTATTCAAACTTGTTCCAACCTTCGAAACGCTCAAAACAACATCACAACACCAAATTCGCATTGGACTCAAACTTAAGAATTTCAAAATCTTCTAAATTACGCTTTTGATAAAAAAAAAACCAACCAAACCATGTCTGAATGAAATTAAATTTTGCAAACACATCCCAAATGACACAATGGAACTACTGCAACTCTCGGACTTCCATTCCGACCCCTATATCAAAATCTCACCTATCAACCGAAAAACGCCAAAAACTCAACTTCGTCAATTCAGGCCTAAATCTACTCCGGACCTCCAAAACACATTCCGATCACGCTCCTAAGTCCCAAATCACCTAACGGAGCTAACCAAATCATAAAAATTCCAATCCGAGATCATATACTAAAAGTTAAATCTTGGTCAAACCTTTCAAATTTCAAACTGAGAACTTTTCTTCCAAATTCATTCTGATCACCCTGAAAACCAAAACCAAAGATTTACATAAGTCATAATACACTACACGGGGCATGTCATGCCCGAGAACTGGAGAGCAAAGTGCAAAATCTCAAAACGACCAGTCGGGTCATTACATCCTCCCCCACTTAAACATACGTTCATCCTCGAATGTGCCCAGAGTTGTTCCAAAAGCCAACCAATCGCCGAATACCCTTACCACGCATATACCTAGGGGTGATCCCACGTCACCCTATCTAATATAGGTCCGATAACACATTGTAACTGAAATTTCACAATCCAATCTAGCCTATAAACCGTAGAACCACATTTTCACTTCTGAAATCATCAATACGATTAGAATCTCACATTTATACTGTGAATAAGCCGGAACAAGCTGTAGAAAACCATATTTGTAACCTCAGGTGCAATTATATGATATACCATATAACTCAAACACTGGTAGCGATAACTTATAATCAGAGCAGTTGCACACAACAACCGAATATCGATAGAAAACCTCTTATCAACTAAAGTCTCATTCCGTCACTTTCATATACTGCCAATGATAAATGAAACACGCAATAAGCCATAACCATTTCTCAGATCAACCATTCAAGAAGCCACTTATCCGTTGGCAAAGACCATAGCAAATTTCTGAGCCAAACCTCGATATTATCCTTCCAACATGCTGAAATCAAATCAGTTTGTACTCATTTTAGATCCCAGCGATCTCATCTAATCCAACACCACTACTCTGGTGACATGACACATCAATACAATCTAAAGCCACAACTCCTGCAATACGTGCACCAATAAATAACAATCTGAATGTACTCCAATCATGAAGACGACTCGAATGAAAGGGCTGTACCACCAGCTCACCAGCACCACCACAACAAAATGCTGAGAACCCATCACACGTCGTAGAAACAGAATACGCGAATCTAACCCGAAGGGTCATACCTCCACATAACTTCTCTGCAATGCACGACCCTATCCAAAAACTGGCCAACATGAAACACCTCAAGTCACTATGCTTGAAATCGACAACCACGCGCAATTTGATGTCTGGAACCAAAGCAAATCATCATACCCACGGTGAAGCAAACAACATACACCGCACAAACACGAAAGGATATAACCGCCATTTACCAAGCAACACCCAATTACTCTTCCCGCTCAACTTCCACTATGAAACCTCAATAGAACCGCACCATATGTGCATATAACCAACAAATCATAACGCCTCACAACATAGAAAGGTAACTCAAAGATCTTCCCAGATTACTGATAAGCTCAATAAAAATCGAATCAACACATCCCTCAACATTACAACTCGAAGACAACCAAGCCGACTCAAGTTAGAACACACATCTATATTGGCATGCCCACGAACCCCGTATGAAGGAAACCCTGAAGCTGCTCCTTTAACTCTGTCGGTTCCATACGATACGGTGCTCGGCACCAAATTAACACCAAAATCAACAACCTGGTACGGCGACATGCCCGGTAGCAGGAAACACATCCGGAAGAATCCCTCATCATTGAAACTGAATCAATGGTAGGAGTCTCTACACTGACATCCATCTCAAAAACCCAAGTAAGAAAAACAGTACTTCCCCGCCATCTGCTGAATCTTCGAAATATAAAACCACCCTACTAGACCATAATCCATCGAACTTCGCCACTCAGTCCATGGCATTCTCGGCATAGCCAACATCGTCGCCTTAGCGCAATAGTCCAGAATAACACGACACGAAGACAACCAGTCTATACTCAATATCCCTCAAATCCTAACTTACCAAGCAGCAAAAGATCCACTCGAGTCTCCAAACCCCGATAGTCACTACACAGTGCCAATACACGCGACCCACAACTGCAACATAACCTATTTATGAGAAATCCTAGTCTCCAACTCCATATAGCACACGAATCGCCATATCCGATCCTATCTATCCGAGTTCCTCTAATTTTACCTTCAACTTGATACTCCTTCTTGTTATAGCATCACAATTCCTTAACCTTGACTCACCATACGAGACCCAAGCATAATACCACACAGTCTAAGGCTCACAACCCGCTGAATTCTCTTTTAAATGTTACCAAAAGTATCACATTCAAAATACCTACCCTGAAAAGACTTCATGTGAATCTGAAGCCATTACCTTCCTAATACTAATGTATAGAATCCCATAATTATTATAGAAATGACACAAGTCTTGACACCCTCCGGCGCAAACCTCAGTTCTTAGCCAAATCATACACTTGAAAATTTTCTAATTATTACATGTACAATCTTGAACACATTAGAACCATTCTCGAGAGCCATTCACTCTACTCAAACTGCAATTAGCCTGATCAAACGGACCGAACAACCAGTGCCTCATTAGCACTCCAATACCGCAGAATGTAACCTCATTCCAAAACAACCAAGCAATTTCCTACTCTATGCACCGAGAATCCTTTACCAACAACAACTTAAGACATTCTGTGATTCTTACATACCTATGAAGCATATTATAACCTTTGTCCAAAAATTTTCTTTACTAGAGCCATCCTCGGTCTCAATCTCTGTAGGCCATAACTGATTCACTCGTACGCCTCAACTGGAACCAACATAGCACATAACTGTGCAATCAACTAATCAATAGCAGACTCCCTCACTTGGCTCGAATCCATAGATCAAAACACACACAATAACTCATAATGCTTATACTCTACTACTGTCATAATACCATAGTGAGATTAAACTTGATCCTTCATAAACTCGTGAAACACCGACCATCTAGTACTTTAAATCTTTTGCAAATCTCTCATTCACCCTCGTAACAGTTAAATCCACTCTCTTGGGCGACCCAAAGTTAAATTTCAACACGTATATTTCACTTGTAAATGAGATCTCCTGACAGACAACATAAGGATCACACAACTTTAGAACACTCTACATGAGATAACTCACCTGTTTTGCCTCAAACTAACATTTCTGTATACCTTCCACCATTATAAACATTATGCAGTCGCTTGATCTTCCTGAGTCTGGACTCATACCGCAACATGAAATTTACTTCATTCCCAACTAGGAAACATGAAAAGGTTTTCATACACCCATAACTCGGGGCTATACCTCGAATCAAGAAGGAAATCAAGCACTTAATAGTTCTTCTATCCTCCAGCAGACCCTTCTCATCTCTTCTAAATCATATAAATATATATCTCAGTCACATCACACTCATCATGTAACTATCCAGCCATCACTTCTACTAATAGGGGCACTACCGAATATATAAGTTCAAAAACACGGCTCACCTAATCAGCATCTCGGTGTTCAAGCTATAGGTAAAAATCCGGCCTCAAGTCCTCTAAACTATCCCAATGGCAAACACACAGAGATCACATCTCGCCCCTCGATCAGGGAATCGCAAGTCATCGATGCACATCTGATACTGAGCGCTCATGCATGCATAGGAACGCATGGAAGGAATTTCAAGAGTTACTTTTCAAGCTGAATCAAGGATGCACGATACGAATTCAAGAATGTGAAGTTTTTCCTAAAGGTTTTGCAGCCTCTCGAGGATAAATACAGACGTCTCTGTACCGATCCACGAGACTCTACTAAACCTGCTTATGAATCGTGAGACCTAGCTCTGATACCAACTTTTCACGACCCTAAATTCGGACCCGATCGTGATGGCGCCTCTCGTGAAAACAAGGCCAGCAGACATATTCCCATTCCAATCTTAAGCAATAAAATAATAAGTTTTAAGTCTTAAACATGATAAAATCTCACAAATAAGCAGTTAACAGTATAATTTGTGGAAAGACAAACCCAACACAGCCTGATACTAAGGTGTCACTAGTCATGAGCATCTACTAAGGTCTGAATACAACTAGAGTAAAAATGTACTAAATACAGTGTAATGAAATCGAGAGGGAGAAAAGCAGTGAGCGAACGTCGGGCAGCTACCTTGCTAAACTCCGATGACTCTGCCTCTGAGAAACCAATACCCGCTACCGGGTTCAGAAATACCTGAATCTGCACACAAGGTGCAGGGAGTAAAGTGAGTACTTCCAACTCAATGAGTAATAAAAATAACTGAATACTAAGTGATAGGAAATCACGAAGAGTACATCAATATGTTGTATAAAAGCAGTACAAAATGAGTAAGAAAGCAATGAAGTTGTGAAATCTCTTAAGCACCTTAGCTCAGTTTAAACTTCTTCAAAAATGTCTTTTCAATAGTTAAGAAATTGAATGCAAGCAATTAGAACAGATAAGCATATAAGTTCTGCCCCTTGGGCATAATTATACAATTAAACAGGTACATGACAGGTAAATAAGAAAGATAAGTACATAAAGGTTCGCCCCTCGGGCACAATGTCAACAAATCCGCCCCTCGGGCAATATCTCAGAACAATACCAACCCCTCGGGCTATATCTCAGAACCATACCAGCCCATCGGGCTATATCTCACATCACAATGGGTACCCGCGCTCACTGGGGGTGTGCAGACTCCTGGAGGGGCCCCTTATGGCCCAAGCACAATATCAAGCTATCTCGTGGCATCATAAACAGGCTCTCGGCCTCATATCAATATCAAGCCACCTCGTGGCGCACAATCTCAGGCCCTCGGCCTCATTATCATAATCTATACATCACTGCTGCGGCGTGCAGCCCGACCCAAAAGTATCCTTACAATACAGGCCTGAGGCCTTACTCAGTCAGAATCTCATAAGCCCCTCGGGCATCAGTAAAATATGAAGCTCAGCTCAAATATCTTTGAAAATATCAATTAATGTGTTTAAAACAAAACAACATAGCTGACTTTTTAAAATAGTGAAAATATAGCATGACTGAGCACAAGTATGAAATCAAACAGTGAGGAAAATATCATTAACAATCCCTTAAGGGTTCAAACAGTTGGTACGAAGCCCAAATGTGGCATTTAGCCCAAAGTACAATAATATCAAACAATTAGCTGCCCATTATACAGAAAAATAGTCATTCGGGATGGACTAAGTCACAATCCCCAATGGTGCACGACCCTATGCTCGTCATCTAGCGTGTGTTTCACCTCAATATAGCACGACGCTGTGCAATCCAAGATTTCATACTGTCAGAACAGTATTTAAAATCATTACTCACCTCGAACTAGCCTGAAAAGCTGCTCTGCAACACGCTTTCCTCTCGACCCAACTTCCGAGTGCTCCTAATCTACCAAGTTCAGATTTTTATCATCAAATTATGCTAAACAAATGAATTCCAATTGAAAAATATCGATTTTAAGCACAAAACCCGAAATCAGTCAAAACCCGACCCCCGGGCCCGCATCTCGAAACTGGACAAACTTTATACCAAAATGTTATTCATTATCGCACGAGTTCGTACATATAAAGAACTCAAAAATCATTGTTCGTTTGACCCCTCAAATCATCCCTAGAAAGTTTCATAATCTCAAGCCCTGACTCTACCTTTTTCTACTGATTTCATGTCTAAATCCATGTAAGATCACATATTTAACTCAAAAATAGGAAGAAATCACTTACCTAGTGTTTCTTGGTGAAAATCCCTCCTTGAGCACTCCAAAATCGTCCAAGCCAAATGAAAGAAATGGGCTAAAACTCGTGTTTAAAACAATCTGCCCTGCCTTCATCGAGTTGTACCTTGCGATGTGCAGGTTGTACATCCTCTTACCATTTTCCCCTGTTGTATACCTTCTGTAAAACCACCCATAACTCCTTGTGAAAATATCCAAATGACAAACAGTTTGAAGATTTAGAAACTAGACTCGAACATCTTTCATTTGATAGGTTGTACACCATATAACCCTTTATATATTCCAAGATATGAGCTTCTAAAGTCGGCTCCATGCATCAGAAAATTCTGTCGAAACTGCTCCACCAGCCATCTTTAATCCATCATAGCGTTCTGATAAAATATCCAAATATTCAATGGTTTAACTTTCTGGAAACTAGAATGCAAGGGCTACAACTTTCATGTTTTGTAATTTTTCGGATTCGTTATAGATTGCAAGATATGAGCTTCCAAACTCGACTCCTCGCATCAGAAATTTTCTGGTGAACAGCTGAAGCTCAAAAATCTGCAACTTTTCCAATGCATGAAATAGTCCGTTTAACCACCCGAAACTCACCCGAGGCCACCAGGACCTCAACCAAACATGCCAACATATCCCATAACTTTATTCAAACTTGTTCCAACCTTCAAAATGCTCAAAACAATATCTCAACACCAAATTCGCATCGGATTCAAGCCTAAGAATTTCAAAATCTTCTAAATTACGCTTTTGATCAAAAACCAAACCAAACCACATCTGAATGACATGAAATTTTGCGCACACATCCCAAATGACACAATAGAACTACTGCAACTCTCAGAATTCCATTCCGATCCCTATATCAAAATCTCACCTATCAACTGAAAAACTCCAAAAACTCAATTTCACCAATTCAGGCCTAAATCTACCCCGGACCTCCAAAACACATTCTGATCACGCTCCTAAGTCCCAAATCACCTAACATAGCTAACCAAATCATAAAAATTCCTATCCGAGATCATATACTAACAAGTCAAATCTTAGTCAAACCTTTTAAATTTCAAGCTTCAAGCTGAGAACTGTTCTTCCAAATTCATTCTGATCACCCTGAAAACCAAAACCAAAACCAAAGATGTACATAAGTCATAATACACTACACGTGGCATTATGCCCAAGAACTGGCGAGCAAAGTGCAAAAGCTCAAAACGACTGGTCGGATCGTTACATGAAGTTTGATATCTTGGCACCATAATTGAAGTTAAATCATTCCCTGCATTGTTTATTGTTCGGATTCTTATTATTTCATGGTGAGGTTGAGAGTAAAAGCACGATGGGTGATACCATGTCATTTCGTTCATATTATTACATGGTGAGGATGAGAATAAAATCACGAAGGGTGATGCCGCACCATTATATTCATATTATTGCATGGTGAGGACGAGAGTAAAAGCACGAAGGGTGATGCCGCACCATTATATTCATATTATTGCATGGTAAGGACGAGAGTAAAAGCATGAAGGGTGATGTTGTATCATTTTCATATCATTGATTTGACTGATTTTCTATTTTGGTGATTTACTTGGTTATTTCGTGTCTTCATAGTTGCCGTATCTATTATATCTTTCCCTTTTTGCATGACCCCTCCTAGTTAGTATTTATCATTTTACTGTGTTTTTTTATTTATATACACATGTACAAGTTTATTTTACATAGGTGTCTTGTCATAGCCTTGTCACTACCCTGTCGAGGTTAAGCTCGAAACTTATGGAGTAAATTGGGTCAGTTGTAGTCATACTACAATTCTACACTTCTTGTGCAGATTTTGGTGTTGATCCTAGTAGTGCTTAGTAGCTTTCTACTCGGATCCAGTCGTAGTTGGAGACTTGAGGTATAGTTGCACGACATCTGTAGCCCTGAAGTCCCCTTCCCTTCTATCATTACTGTTTTATTGAGTTTCAAAATAGTTTTAATATGTTCAAACCTTATTTGTAGCACTCTAGATGCTCAAGCATTCGTGACTCCAGGTTCTGGGATATATTTAGATTCTTGTTGTCCGGTGTTATATCACTCTACTTCAGACTTTAATCATTATTATTGTTAATAATTTGCTTTCAATTGTTAAAAGAGGTTAATTTTCTATTTCACGCCGGCTTGCCTAGCAAGTGGATATTAGGCGCCATTACGGTCCTGAGGTTAGGATTCTGGGTCGTGACACATGAACTAGTTATTGGTCTTCTTAAGCTTAACTATTCTATAAATCATGTGTGTGATGCATGTCAACTTGGTAAGCAAACCAGAATATCTTTCGAACCCAAGGATGTTGTTTCCACAACCAAACCTCTTAATCTTTTGCATATGGATTTATTTGGACCTACTAGAACTACTAATATAGGAGGAAAATGATATGCATTTGTTATTGTTGATGACTACTCACGTTTTACATGGGTAATATTTCTGACTCGCAAAGATGAGGCTCTAAAGAACTTTGAGATCTTCTGCAAAATGATAGAAAGAGAAAAGAGGTACCTTATCTCAACCATTCAAAGCGATCATGAAGGAGAATTTCAAAGCAGATTATTTGAAGAATTCTGCAATGAACAAGGATATACTTACAATTTCTCAGCACCTAGATCACCCTAGCAAAAAGGAGTAGTGGAACGCAAAAATAGAACTCTGCAAGACATGGCTAGAACCATAATACTAGAGAATTCTCTACCAAATCATTTTTGGGCAAAAGCAGTCAGCACAGCCTGTCATATACTGAATAGATGTTTGATTCGACCCATTCTGAAGAAGACTTTATATGAACTATGGAAAGGCAAGAGACCAAACATTGCTACTTTCACCCCTTTGGAAGCAAATGCTTTGTCCACAATAATGGTAAGAAAAAACTTGAAAAGTTTGATTCAATAAGTGATGAAGGTATATTTCTCGGTTACTAATAGAAGTAGATCCTTTAGAGTCTATAATAAACGTACCATGTGTGAGAGGAATCAGTTCATCTTATTTTTTATGATAATAAATCTATGGTCAAGAAAGGAGTCCTTGCAGGTGATGAAGATATCAGCCAAAATCAACTCAAGATTAGTGAATCACTTGATCCAAGAGAATCGACTGACAACATCAATGAAACCTCAAAGTCGACTAATGAAACTGTCGGCAAGAATGTTAATCTCAAACAGAATCGACTACTCAACATGTTGAGGAAATACCAAAATGAATGGAGAAGCGAACTTGAATATCCACATACGTTTATCATAGAAAATCCAAATGAAAAAATGAAACCAGAGGAGCTCTAAATAAAAAGGCCAACATTGCACTCATATCTAAAATAAAGCCAAAGAAAGTCGATGAAGCTTTGAAAGACTCTAGTTGGATACAAGCCATGCAAGAAGACCTTTATCAGTTTGACCAAAATCAAGTTTGGACATTAGTACCCAAGCCAACAAATACATTAATAATTGGAATCAAATGGATATTCAGAAATAAATTGAATGAAGAAGGCAAAGTCATTCGAAATAAAACAAGACTAGTCACACAAGGTTAATCCTAATATGGAGGAGTCAACTATGACAAAACCTTTGCTCCAGTAGCTCTATTAGAGTCAATTCATATTTTTCTTGCATATGCTTCTTTTAAAGGTTTTAAATTATTTCAAATGGATGTTAAAAGTGCGTTTTTAAATGATTTTATTGATAAGGAAGTCTATGCTAAACAACTGCTTGGATTTGAAAACTCACAGTTATCTTCTCATGTGTTTGAGTTGCCTAAGGCTTTCTATGAACTAAAACAATCACCTAGAGCTTGGTATGAAAGACCGAGTTCATTTCTAGTCACGGTTTCTCAAAAGGTAAGATCAACACAACTCTTTTTTGTCAAAAGTTCATCATCAGGTAATCTCATTATTCCAATTTATGTTGACAATATTATTTTTGGAAATGATAACCTTGTTTTGTACAAGGAATCCTCACATATCATGCAAAGCGAGTTTGAAATGAGCATGATGGGAGAACTAATATTCTTTCTTGGACTTCAAATTCATCAATCAGATGAAGGTATCTTCATATTTCAGACAAAGTACACGAAAGAATTAATACAAAAATTTGGAATGAGAAATGCGAAGTCTCTTAGAACTCGTATAAGTCTAGCCACATCCCTTGACAAAGATGAGGAAGGAAAGCTAGTGGATGAATCAAAATATCTTGGAATGATCGGATCTCAACTTTACTTAACTTCTAGTCTACCTGAGATCATGTTTAGAGTGTGTAAATGTGTCAGGTTCCACTTAGCTCCTAAAGAGTCACATTTAACTGCGGCTAAATGAATTATTAGTTAACTTATTGGAACTACATCACATGGTTTATGATACCCACGTCATAACAATTTTAAGCTTGAAGGTTTTTCAGATGCAGATTTTGCAGGAGATAAAGATGATAGGAAAAGCATAAGTGGAACATGCCAATTTCTAGGAAAATCACTCATCTCCTGGAACATTAAGAAATAGGGATCAGTTGCATTATCCACAATTGAGGCTGAATACATTGCCATTGGACAATTTTGTGCTCAACTACTCTAGATGACTCACCAACTAAGTGATTATGACTTTTCCTTTAAACCTGTTCAAATTTTCTGTGATAATTCTAGCGCTATTTTCTTGTCAAAAAATCATGTACATCATTCTAGAGCAAAGCATATAGATATGAAGCATCAGTTTATTAGAGATCATGTTCTTAGGGGTGACATAGAATATCGTTTGTTAGTACTGATAATCAATTATCCGATATTTTCACTAAGCCTCTCTTGGAAGATAGATTTCAAAACCTTAGGGACTTACTTTTCATTATTGTTTTTTCTAAATAGGCTTTCGAAGTTTCTGTACTTTTTAAAGGTTTTGTATGGTAGTAATTTTGGTAGAAAATCTTTTTGTACTGTCGTATCTCATCATTAACTTCCTCCCGCTAGTAGCATTAATGAGATGCCTCCATTTTAGTTTTTCTTCCCAACTTTTTCATATCTCGAGATGGAAACTGAATCAATCACTTGTGCATGTTCCCTTTCTCTGCACTTATCCATCACATTGTTTCTATCACGCCTCTTCACATTTCCCACTTTCCCTATAAGACTTATTCTTATTCTTCTTTAGCCCACACATTGTAATCTTCACCCATTCTACAATGACTAAAGCTTCAAAGAATTCTCCTGCCTCCACTCGCAAAAGCACCCTCTCCAAAGGGAAGTTCTCCTCTCAACCATGAGAACTCATCACTATTGGGTCTGATCACTCTAAGTACTTCTCATCTTCTAGGGCAAACCTCTCCGACGATGCTCGTAGCCTTACTAAAAAAGCCATAGGAAAGCATCCTATGGAAGAAAGAGTTGAAGACCACACCTGAAGAAAGTGAAGATAGACTTAGACAGCGTGCTGGAGTCATAAGTGAACTAGTGGGATACGCCTAACAGAGACTAATTGGTTGCCTTCGAGGGAAAATCGATCGCTCATGGAAGAATTGTCAACCTGGAAGATATGGATTCCCTAAATTGCAAGGTGAAAGATTTCTTAGACTTTCAGGGATGGGAAATATTCTTTGTTCTAACCCCTTCAAAATTTTGTGAAGATCATGTTCTATCATGACACCAATTTCCCTCCGTAGGACGTCGTGATGGCACCTAATCTCTAAGACTAGGTAAGTCGATTACTTACAAGCATTGAGCTAGTTTTTAACAATGATAATTTAAAACAGAGTTTAATATGAATGCAGAAACAAAAGCGAAATAAGCCTACACGGAAATAATCATAACAACCTACTAAGGCTGGTAATATAGAGTCACGAACCCTACCTGAATATATGGAATGATCTCAAATATCGAAATATAATTCTGTTCAAATGACATGCTGATAGTACAGTATAAGGAAAGGACTCTAAGGGACTGCGACGGCCAATCAGCTCTACCTTGAATCCTCGCGATCAACAAGCTAAATTTGCCCAAGTCCGATATCTCCAATACCTAGCTCTGCACAAAAATATGCAGAAGTGTAGTATGAGTACACCACGGTCGATACCCATTAAGTATCAAGACTAATCTCGGTGGAGTAATTATGAGGTACAAGTCAAGACACCCACTACACAAAATAAACAGTGTAGTATAAAAGTATAAAGCTAATAAAGGAAAGCAGGAATCAGTAAATGGCAACAAGAATCGTCATGTGATATAAATAGTAAAACAATAAGAATACCTTGAAAGTACCGTTGAAACCAAATAAGGAACACAAATGACAACCAATTAATCAAGGCGTTCTAACACAAGCTCGCAACAAAATTACCCTTGATACTTCATCTCATAGTCACAAGTCACGAGTCTCAACCCACTATCATATGCGCACAGCACCTTGTGCCCACATCTCAAATCACAACAACACGGACAACTCATGTGCCAATATCTCAATCCACCCAGCATGATCACAGGCTCACATTCACAATCCACCTGGCGTGGTCACAGGCTCACAATCACAATCCGTCCGGCATGGTCACAGGCTCACAATCACAATCCAGTCGGCATGATCATAGGCTCAATAGAAACGTGAAAATTGATAATACAAGAACAGACATGCATGATAAATAAATGTCAAGTTTCATTCTCCTGGGCTAGTATAAATGGCATGCTATGGTGTATGGTTGTGCGAGTCTAGTACTGTAGCCCAAGTCAACAAGTAATATCAAAGACATCAAGTAGCTGTCAAGGCAACACAACAAGTAATGTAAGGTGTATTACATACACAAGGAAAAGCACACCATCACACGAAAATCACCAACACAATGTACCCAATCCATCACAAATCATCCCTGATATTGCCACCCTTATCCCTCTAATAGCCACTCGTATCACCCTACCTTGACAATATCACTAGCCACTCATATCACTCCGATAGCCACCCATATCACTCCGTATAATAGCTACCATTATCGCTCCGCCCGGACAATAACACAATAGCTACTCTTATCACTCCGTACATTCAACAACAGTGAGATGTCACCCTTATGTCCTGCATAACAGCAATGGTGAAATTCCACCCTTATACTCCGCATAGTAACAACCAAACCACACAACAATTCACATGTGCTAACATTAAAACAACATGACATATCATCTCGTACCACAAGTGCCCATAGGCCACAACCTTTCTAAAGATCCAACAATAGTAATATTTCCACGACAAATAGCCTATGGCTCAAACACAATATGTATGAAATCTCAATAACAACAAAATGAATGGGAAATTAACTCAACAAGGAATAACAACACCTTTAAACACAACTTTAACTAATATACATTAATGTCTTTCGATAACCTCAATTCAAATTAATTATTTAAGGATAAACTTGATAGTGAAAGTATTTCCATGAAATGGCAAACTTCGAATTCTAGTGTATAAATTAGGCTAACAATGAAAGAGATGGCACGAAGTAGTACTATGTCTAAATGCATGAGAATATCCCAGCAACAAAAGGATATTATGTAACAACAATTTCAACTAAGAGTAACTCCACAATAAAAGGAATCACATAGTGAAAAAAGTGATAACAACTTCAAATAAAGCATATACGAGCAAACTCGACAAGTAAAGAATGTGACACGTAACGACAACTTCAAATAAAGCATGTGAGTAGAAATGACGAATAGAAGATATAACATGTGCTAAAAATTCCAAATAAGTACATGAAAGAAACCTAAGAGTCTAAGCCGGTCAATTTCCATATATAAGCCCGAGTACGTACTCGATGTCCCAAACCTTCACAACACTAACAACGATGCAAAAAACATGAAGATTTCATAACCATTCACCTAAATCAACAAGCACCTGGGCACACACCTCACAAGCTAAAGCACAAAGCGGATATGGCTTAATATTTAAAAAGAATCGCATGAGAGAATCATCAAACAAGCCCGACAGGCATAACTCCCTATCGGTATCATACTACGAATCAATTCCACAAGGGAGAATCAAAACATATCAACTAATCACAAGGATCTCATCCTAATATAACTCCACTGTGGCACACAACCCAGTTCAAACATATCAAACCACATGAGAATGTGAGGATTCCATCATCAGCTCTGAATCACAAGTACAATAGACATCATGCCAACCGAAACCTTCCACTAATTCAATTCTGCGAAATAAAATCACAACACGTAACAAACTCCCCATACCGGTAGAGCATCTAAATCACAAATTGTAACCAAACCATCCATAAATCACATCAAAACCTACCGTAATCAGTAACAAAAAGTCACGTCTAATCTCATAGCTCTCAAGAACAAAACGATAGACACAGGCTACCACTATAGAATCTCCCAACAGGGGTAAACACATAAGCAGAGTACAAAATCACGCAACTTAACCATATGTGAAGAAAGATAGGAGGACTCACCTTGATAAGAAAATCGAATCAAAATAAGAATGATGCCCCTCTATAACAAATCAAAACCATACTTGTAACAACACCATTTAGTGTTGCAGCCTCAACCCTATCATAGAAAGCATATCAACGGGTCGGGCCTCCCCCTCTAGGGCACCTTCTACCCCTCTGTCCTCGACCCCTAGCTAGTTGTGCAGGTGGAGTAGCAACTCGAATAGAGCTCATATCCTAAGTGCTCTGACAAAATCCGCAACTCTCGATTCTGGGACAATCTCTCATGATGTGCCTAGTATCACCACACTCATAACCGCCCCTCTACAGGCATGGCTACTTGTACTGAGTCTGTGTCGAATACTGGAATAACTATTGTAGGAACCCTATACTGGTGGTGCACTAAAAGATGACTGCCCTACATGAGTATCCTGACTAACTAGAGCGCCACGAGTGGTCCAAAGTGCGGACTGGACTAGCCGACTGCCCGAGCTTCCACCATGATGGGTCATGGATAAATAGTAGAATCACTGAACCCTCTAGAACCTCGATACCTCTTGGTATCCTTATCCTCCCTCTCCTCACCCCGAATACGTTATAACCTCCTAGAAATATCCACCACTTGCTGAAATAGAGTATCAGTCTCCAACTCTTGAGCCATGCTGAATCTAAGACCATAACTAAGCCTCTCAAAAAATCTGCAGACTTGCCCTCTGAATGTAGGAACCAAAGTAGGTACATGACAGGATAACTCACTAAACCTAATGGCGTACTCTGAAATTGTCAAGGTTCCCTGACGCAGCTGCTCAAACTCTATACGCCACGTATCCCGGAGGATCTGGGGAACAAACTCCCTCAAAAAGATCTTTGAAAAATGAGCCCAAGTGTGTGGTGCTACATCGACTGGTCTACCCTCCTCATAAACCTTCCACCACTGATACGCTGCTCCTCACAATTGAAATGTAGTAAAAGTAGCTCCACTCACCTCTACAATGCCCATGGTGCGGTGACACTTCTCTAGAAATCCCTTTCATCCTCAGTAGTTGTGCCACTAAAAGTATGTGAATTGTACCTTTTGAACCTTTCAAGCCTCTTCTGCTCCTCCTCTGATGCCCCTAGCCTGACCTCAGGCTGAACCGGGATAACAGGGTGTACTGGCACCACACCTAGAACCTGACCAATGTGAGCCCGCTACTCTAGAGTATCGGCGGGGGGAGTCTAAGCTCATCTCCCAATCTATGAAAAATCTGGTGCAACGGAGATCAATCCCACCTGAGCCAATATATCAAACATGCTCAGGAACTGTGTTAAAGTCTCCTGAAGTCCGGAGGTAATAAAAGGCGCCTTTGATGCCAATCCTCCAATTGGAGCTACTGGCGGCTCCTCAACTGTTGCTCTGGCAGGTGCTCTAGCTGCGGCACGTGCCCCTCCTTGGCCTCTACCTTGGCCCCGGCCTCTTGCGGCTCTAGTAGGAGGCGCGGGTGTCTGCTCAGCTGATATAGTAGTGTGAGCCTCACCATCTATGAGAGAATAGTGATACAAAGGCTCAAACTTCAAGATCAACAAATCTGTACGACATGAATGAAAGAAGTGGAATTTTCCCAATAGTTCTATAGCCTCTTGAAGAAAAGTACAGACGTCTCCGTACCGATGCGCAAGACACTACTAAACTTGCTTATGACTCATAGAACCTATAAATCTAGAGCTCTGATACCAACTTGTCATGAACCTAATTGCCCTACGTAGGATGTCGTGATGGCACCTCGACTCTAAGACTAGGCAAGCCAATTAATTACAAGCATTGAGCCAGTTTTTAACAATGATAATTTAAAACAAAGTTTAATATGAATAGTGAAACAAAAGTGAAATAAACCTACACGGTAATAATCATAACAACCTCCCAGGACTTGTAATACAGAGTCACGAACCCTAGCTGAATACATGGAATGATGTCAAAGATCGAAATATAATTCTGTTCAAATGACAAGCTGACAGTACAATATAAGGAAAAGACCCCAAGGGACTGCGACGACCAAGCAGCTCTACCTTGAATCCTCGCGATAAATAAGCTAACTCTGCCCGAGTCTGATATCTCCAATACCTGGCTTTGCACAAAAATGTGCAGAAGTGTCGGATGAGTACACCACGGTCGGTACCCAGTAAGTATCAAGACTAACCTCAGTGGAGTAGTGACGAGGTACAAGTCAAGACACCCACTAGACAAAATAACTTGTGCAGTATAAAAGTATAAGAATCGATATATGATATAAACAGTAAAGAAATAAGAACACCATGAAAGTACCATTGAGACCAAATAAGGAACACAAATGACAACCAATTGATCAAGCCATTCTAACATAAGTTCGCAACGAAATTACACGAGATACTTCATCACACAATAACGAGTCACGGGTCTCAACCTACCATCATATATTCATGACACCTTGTGCCCACATCTCAAATCACAACCGTACGGACAACTCATGTGCCAATATCTCAATCCGCCCTGCGTGTTCAGAGGCTCACAATCACAATCCTCTCGTATGGTCACAGGCTCACAATCATAATCCGCCCGGTATGATCACAAACTCAATATCAATATGAAAACAGATATTACAAGAACACATGGGCATGATCAATAAATGCCATGTTTCATACTCATGAGCTAGTATAAGTGGCATGTTATGGTGTATGGTTGTGCGAGTGTACTACTGCAGCCCAAGTCAACAAGTAATATCAAAGACATTGAATAGCTCATCGAAGCAACACAACAAGTCACATAAGGTGTATGATATGCATAAGGAAAAGCACACCATTACGCGAAATCACCAACACAGTGTCCCCAAGACATCACACATCATCCCTGATATTTCCACCCTTATCTCTCTAATAGCCACCCATATGACTCCGCCTGGACAATATCACTAGCCACCCGTATGACACTGTATAATAGCCACCCTTATCGCTCTGCCCAGACAATAACACAATAACCACCCATATCACTCCATACATTCAACAATAGTGAGATACCACCCTTATGCCCCGCATAACAACAACGGTGAAATGACACCCTTATACTTCGCAAAATAACAACCAAACCACACAACAATTCACATGTGCTTACATCACAACAACACGACATATCAACTTATACAACAAGTGCCCATAGGCCCCAACCTTTCCAAAGATCCAACAATATCAATATTTCCACGACAAATAGGTGACGGCTCAAACACAATATGTATGGAATCTCAATAACAACATAATGAATGGGAAAGTAACTCAACAGGGAACAACACCCCCTTTAAATACAACTTCAATTAAAATAAATTTGATTTTTGATAACCTCAATTAAAATTAATTAGTATAAACTCGATAGTGAAAGTATTTCCATGAAATGGCAAACTTCGGATTCTAGTGTATGAATTAAGCTAACAATGAAAGAGATGGCATGAATTGGTACTACGTCTAAATGCATAAGAATAACCTAGCAACAAAAGGATATCATGTAAAAAAAAATTCAACTAAGAGTAACTCCACAATAAAAGGAATCATGTAATGATAAAAGTGATAACAACTTCAAATAAAGCATATACGAGCAAACTAGAGAAGTAAAGAATATGGCATGTAATGACAACTTCAAATAAAGCATGTGATAGTAGACATGACGAATAGAAGATATAACATGTGTTAACAATTCCAAATAAGCACATGAAAGAAGCCTAAGAGTCTAAGCTGGTCAATTTCCACATATAAGCCCGAGTATGTACTCGTCACCTCGCGTGCACGGCTTTCATATAACATAAATAGCACAAACAACTCAAATCCTAAGGTGTAGTTCCCCACACAAAGTTAGCCAAGATGCTTACCTTCAAGAAGCAAAATCAATACTCTAATATGACCCTCGCGTTTGAAAAAATCTCCAGACGGCTCAAATCTAGCCAAAATAACTTAATATCATAAATAAAAGCCAAAGAAAATAATTCCGGATAATAAACCTTTGATCTTTAATGAAAACTAAAAAGTCAACCACATGCTCGCACCTCGGAACCCGATAAAATTTACAAAATTCGAACACCCATTCCGATATGAGTCCAACCATACCAAAATAATCCAATTTTAGCATCAAATCATCCTTCATATATCATTTTACATTTTTTAATGTTTTCACAAAAAAATTCATTTTCTCCAACTCAAATCACTCATTTAATGATAAGAACAATTATGGAATCATGAAATATAATCAAATCTAGATAAAGAACACTTACCACATTAAAATCATGAAGAACCCATCCAACATCGCCCAAAACCGAGGTCTACAACTCAAGATATGATAAAAATGACCAAACCCTCGATATATAAGAAACTGCCCAACAATATCCGCATCTGCGGACAAAATAGTGCACCTGCACTCTCGCTTTTGCGAGCCAAATCCCGCATCTGTAGTTATCACTTACTAGACCAGTGACAACACTTGTGCAAAAGCAGTCGCATCTGCGATGTCACAAAAGCGTTCACACAGCCGCAGAAGCGGACATCTTCACACCTGCGATCCATAACATGCAAATGCACAATCGCACTTGCGATCCTTCACCCGCATAAGCGATCCTCCCATCCAGGACTCAATATCGCAGAAGCGATACAAAACGCGCAGAAGCGGATCCGCACGTACGCTCCTAAATGCGCAGATGCGAAGCACCAGCACCGGACTTGCCCAAAAACATGAAAATGATCCAAAACTCGTCCGAAACACACCCGAGGTCGGCAGAACCCCGTCCAAACATACCTAAAAGTTTCATAACATAATGCAGACATGCTCGAGTCCTTAAATCACTTCAAAAACCATCAAAACTACGAATCACACCCCAAATCAAACTTAATAAACTTATGAACTTTTAACTTCTAAAACTCGTGCCGAATCGTATCAAATCAACCTGGAATAACCTTAAATTTTGCATGCAAGCCCCAAATGACCGGATATATTCTAACTCTCAAAAGTGCAATCCGAGCCCAATATTCACAGAGTCAACTCCCGGTTAAACCTCTCAACCTTCAAACCTTCAACTTTCCAATTTTTTCCAAAATGAATCAAATCAACCAACGGACCTCCAAATCCAAATCCAGGCATACGTCTAAGTCTATAATCACCATATGAAGCTATTGGAATCATCAAAACACTATTCCAGGGTCGTCTAAAAAAAAGTCAAACTCTAGTCAACTCTTACTTTAAAGCTTGTAAATCAAGAATCATCCTTCTAAATGAATCCTGAATCATCCGAAAACAAAACTGGACCACACACGCAAATCATAATGCATAAGACGAAGCTAATCGATACCTTAAGCCACCGAATGGGATGCTAATCTTTAAAACAATTGGCCAGGTCGTTACATGTTTGCATATTCTACGCAAACCTTCGTTTCCCCAAATCCAATAAGATTGAGTCCCTAATGTTAAGCCAGTGTATTGTTCTAGACTATTCTAACTTCGATACTCTGTTTCTTTGTAAAAGATCTAGTTACTCTGCCCTGTTTAAAAAATTCTTAGCTTGAAGATTTTGAAGTATCATTTCAAATAGCTAAAAAATGCCTTGCTGAATCCCTATCTCACCCCTTGACAAATCAGTTAGGGCCCAGTGATAGTAACTTTGAAACTCATTTTCTTACCCACATTGTTGCCACCACCATACTCCCTAGAACAGGATCCTACACCACTTTATCTCAAAGAGATACATTCTTGGTCTATTGTCTTCTTACAAAGTACAAAGTGAAGTTGTCCTCCTGGGTAATCGATTGTATGATTGAATGTTATAAAGAACCATTTAGTCTTACCTATGGGATGGTTATCACTCACCTCCTCGAAGCCTTCAATATTCCTCTCTCAAACTATGTTAGCCTCCAAGTGTTGCAATACTAGAGTATTTGTTAGCATGGGTTATGTTGTTGTGGATGGTGCTTGGGTAAAGAAGCAGGGAACTGAAGCCAAAATGGTTCCCTCTAGCTCCAAGGTAAAAGATGATACGCCTCAGGCTGTTGTGAACAATCCAAAATTTCTTGAGAAGATTACTGCAATTGATGACAAGCTGACTGCCATCAAGGATCTATTCCTGACCACTTAGTCTTCAGTTGGAGATATCTACGAAATCTCTAAAGAGACAACTTCTGATGTGTCCAAGTTGAGATTCATAGTCCAGAAGACTACAGAAAAGGCAGTGAAAGCCTTCATGGAAGTTCATGATCGTGTTAATGGAATCTCAGTCACAATGAACGTAAGCTTTGACCGCCTCAACGAAACCATATTTAATACCCTTATTTACTTACTTTGTGGTTGATATATGCTGGTTGTTTTAGACAATTTTTGCTCATGTCCTAGACTATTTTTTTGGATGCTTGCATGGTATAGTTGTTTTGAATGTTTTGATGTATTGGATGACTATAATTATTAAACTTTTTATCTACCAGTAATGCATTCTGCTTAGCCCTCATTTTGAGTGATGCCAAAGGGGGAGAAAGGACCAACTCATTTGTGTAAAGAATTCGAGTTCAAGACAACTAGCTGGGAAGGAGTCGACCAACTAGCTCACATGGAGAGACAACAAGTTAAGGGGGAGCCGACTGAAGATAAAATAAACAAGGAAGTAAAATGAATTAAGTCATTTTTTGTCATCATCAAAAAGGGGAAAATTGTTAAATATATGTTTTACTAATGGAAAACTAACTTTTTCTATTTTAGGAAATCAAATCCAAAAGAAGGAGGTCAATAAAGAAGAATGAAGGAATCAAGAAACAAAGGATGGAAAGCTAAGAGAGAAGATCCAGAAGTAAGGATTAAGGAATTAATCACGCTCATGATTACAAGCATCAAGAAGAATAAATATTCGGTCCTGTTTATTTACGGAAGTTAAGGAAAATTATATTAGTCATTCTGTGTGGAAGATTTGCTAAATATATTCAATCACGAATTCAAGGAAGCAGCAGTCATCTCGCCACATTTCAAGGTTCAAGAATAGGAAGTTCCTCCCTTATACTTGGGAGGAATCAATTCAAAATTCATTCTAAGGACCAACTCCCTTGGGTTGCCCATCTTCTAAAGATCCAAACAAATCAAAGAAGACTTTCCCTCAAATCGTATAAATGCAGAAAAAGGCTCAACATAAGGGATATACTTTGATCGAACCATTACCAATCTTTTTGTTCTACTCCAAAAAAGCATTGTAGTGTACTTTACTGTGTAACTAGTGGAGAGAAGAAAGAGAGAAAAGAATTACTAGTGAGGCATTGTATCAAAACTGACAGAAATACTTACACTAAGAAGAAGCTGTTGGTGTATGTTCAACAATATCAACACACTTGTACCAAAGATTTCAAGGAACTAAAAGAGAACTCACTTGCAACCCGAGGGAACTGGAGTAGGATTCATATTGAATCTGAACAAGTATAAAACATCTGCTTTGATTTATTTTCGGTAATTATTTTCTATATTTACTTTACATCTACCTCACATCAAAGATTCAATCGATTAACGGTAAAATCTGTCAACTACCTCATTAAAGAAAAGAACAAATAACAATTCACCTCCCCCTCCTCTTGCACTTTTAAAGATGTGTTTCAGCATATTGATTCAACTAGCAAAACCCGTAATGAAGGAGATAAAACAACTCGAGTTCGTGAAAAGTAGAATCCTCGACATGTGAGTAGTCTAACTCCTAATGATGTAGATGATGAACACGTCATTGAAATGGTCAAAATCCTGAGAGAGCAGCAAAGGGCAACTATGGATCACCTCTTAAGGCAAGATCAAGTGATGATAGAGTTAAAACAGGCATCGTCGGGTGATTCCAATAATGCCAGTGGAAGATCCATGATTCCTTTCAGCATTCCTGCAAATCAAAGTTCAAAGAGCCGGTAGCAACGCTCCAAGGAAGGAATTTGATTTTGACGAGGCAAGAGGCATCGAAAGTGGATCTGGGAATGACAACAACATAAATGACCCCTTCAAATCTGAGCTCATGAGATTCATGAGAGAAATGAATGAATGAATGAATGGATTAGAATGCAAAAGAATTTTATGATTGGATGGATCAGATCCTAGGAGCACCGCCAGTGTTAAAGGGATCGGATTCCAAGAAATATACGCAACTGCCATTTAAACCAAGCGTGGCACTGAAGTTAATCCCAAAGAGGTTTAAGATGCCGGATATACCAAAATATGGCAGGACTTCAGATCTACAGTAACATATCACGGCTTACACTACTACACTAAAGGGAAATGACCTAGCCCAGCATGAGATCGAATCTATTTTGTTAAAGAATTTTGGTAAAACCCTCACAAAGGGTGCCTTAACTTGGTATTTTCTCTTACCTGAGCATTCTATTGATTCTTTTAAAATGCTTGCAGATTCGCTTATCAAAGCTCATACTGGACAAGAAAGGTCTACGCAAGGAAGACAGATATATTCAGAATATTGCAAGGAGAATCCGAACTCTTGCGAAAGTTCGTGATCCGATTCCAGAAAGAGTTGTTACCAACGGTTCCAGATGAGTGGGTAGCGGAGGCATTTACAAAGGGTCTCAAACTGTTGAGCACCAATGCATCCCAAAAATTGAAGTAAAGCTTGCTTGAATTTCAGGCAACCGCATAGGTAGATGTTCACAATTGCTACGAGTCAAAGATTAGAATAGAATACGATCAACTTAGTTCTTCGATGTCGTCAAAAAGACGGAATCATGATCGGAATCAGGATAAGTTCAAAAATGATTTTGATGCAGATCGGAGGTCCTCTAGAATTCATTTTTAACCTTACGAGAGGGATGATGGGCGTGGAAATAAATGCTTTCCAATCTTCGGATACACTCACTTCTGATAGAAGGGCGGGCCATGGCCGAAGTGACAGATTGTTGCAGGATAAATAGACGTCGGGGTCTCGAGATTCGACAAATCCCAGATTATCTAACTATAATTTTAACATCAGTTTGGTAGAATTAGTGTCATCTATGAGGAATATTAAGGAATCTAGGTTCCCAAAAAAAATCTGAGATCCTAGCCAAAGGGATCCTATTCTATGGTGTGAATTCCATGGAACTCACGACTATAAGACTGGGGACTGCCGACATCTTCGAGAAGAGGTAGCAATGTTGTTGAAGAATGGTCACCTCAGAGAGATTTTAAGTGGCCGCGCCAAGAACAACTATGGGAGAAAGCAGGATGTTGCATAACCGTCGAATCCGACAACAAGGTCACCTCGGATGACAATAAACATGATTTTCGGAGGACAATAAGTAAATAGGGTGACATTTTTTACTGAAAAGAAGATGAAGATATTGGTGACTCATGGAAAGAGGATCCGAGAGATCTCAAAAGATGACATATCCTTCATAGAAGAAGATGTTGATGGACTTCTTCTATCGCACAATGATACTTTGGTAATTTCTCTTAATGTTTTAGATTTTATTATTAAACGTATGTTGATTGATCCAGGAAGTTCAGCCAACATCATACAATAGAGAGTTTGTATCAAGCAAAGCTTATTGGAAACATAGTTCCGACAACAAAGCTTTTGGCCGAATTGAACTTAACAAGTGCCACAACCTGAGGAGAAATTTTGTTGCCCATACATGCTGAAGGAGTAACAAAGATGACCAAGTTCGAAGTGGTAGATGGCGATATGGGTTATAATATAATCCTTGGAAGGCTATGGATACATGAAACCTTGAACATACCATCAACTATCAAAATTTCCAAAACCAGAAGGGATTGAACAGATCAAATGAGATTAACTGGCTACAAGAGAAATGAACACAGTAACCGTATCCAGTAGCAAGGCCAAAGAAACGATCAAATAGCAATTATAGGAATCAGGGCCTTCTTCCATCTTGATTGAAGATGATAAAGATGAGGATTTATTAGAATTATATCAGGTATTGAGGTCTTTTCAGGTACTGAAGGAGACAGACGTGACCAAGTCAACCGCAGAAGAGCGCCTTGTTCGAAGAATTTTTGGAAAGAAAATTCCATTTAGGAACAGGGTTGAGTCCCGAACTCAGGTTAAAAATTATGGATTTTATTATATCTAACATTAATTATTTTGCATGGTCGCATTCAGATATGACATGAATTCCATTGGAGGTAGCGGTCCACAAGTTAAGTCTGGATCCTAACTTCCCTCTAGTAAGGCGGAAGAAACGACTGATAGCAGAGGTCAAAAACAGGTTTGTTAAGGAAGAGGTAACCCGATTACTTAATATATGTTCAATTCGAAAGGTAACTTACCCTGATTAGATAGCTAACGTAGTAGGAGTGCCTAAAAAGAACAATAAATTTAGAATGTGTGTATATTATAAATATTTAAATAAGGCATGTCTTAAAGACTCTTTCCCATCGTAGAACATTGATCAAATAATTGATGCTACGGCCGGGCATGAGTTAATGAATTTTCTTGATACTTATTTTGGGTATAATCAAATTAGGATGGACCCGGAGGATCAAGATAAAACTTCTTTCATCACAAATTTTGGCACATATTACTATAATGCGATGCCTTTTGGGCTTAAAAATACCGGAGCTACTTACCAGAGGCTTTTTAATAAAATGTTTGAAAAACAATAGGTAAGACAATGGAATTTTATATTGATGACATGTTAGTTAAGTCTCTTAATACAGGAGATCACCTAAAGTGCGCCTTTGGAGTAGGTTCCGATAAAGTGATAGGGTTTCTGGTCTCACAAAACTGAATCGAAGTAAATCCCAACAAAATTAAATCCATAGAGGATATCCCGGCATAGCTAACAAGTGTGAAGGAAGTACATAAGTTGATCGGTAGGTAGGCGGCTCTAAGCAGGTTCATCTGGAGGTCTTTGGAGAAGTGCCATCACTTCTTTTCTCTTTTGGAAAAGAAGAACGATTTCGTATGGATTCCGGAATACGAACAGGTGCTGAAAGACCTAAAGAGGTATTTGTCTATCCCTCATTTGTTGATGAAACAAGAAGATGGTAAACAATTATTGATTTATCTGGCAACCTCGAAAGTAGCGGTAAGCGCTGTTTTGGTTCGGGGAGAAGAAGTACATAATTTTCTGTTTATTATATTAGTAAAATATTATTCGGAGTGGAGACACGATATCTGTACCTTGAAAAGCTGGTTTTAGCTCTCGTAGTTGCCTCTCAAAAGCATAGGCTTTACTTTTAATGTCATCCAATAGCCATTGTGATAACCTTTTCCTTGAGGAATGTCCTTCATAAGCCTGAGTTGTTGGGTCATTTTACTAGATGGGTATTCGAAGTAAGTGAATTTGACATAGAATACAAGCCTAGGACTACAATCAAGTCACAAATGTTTGGTTGAATTCTTGGCCGATTTCAGTCCAGGATTAATGCCTTTAGCTGCTAAAGAAGCAGTGTCGATATCGGGAACGATATCGAGAGTTTGGACCTTGTTTACAAATGGAGCTTCCAATGTAAAAGGGACCGGTCTTGGGGTAGTATTAATTACGCCTTTGGGGGAAACCCTAAGAAAGGCCATTAGAATTGTGTCGTTAACTAATAATGAAGTCGAGTACGAGGCTTTGGTTGCAGGACTTGAACTAACTTGGGGACTAGGCTCCGAGGTCATCGAAGTAATGTGTGACTCCCAGTTGGTGGTGAACAATACTTGAACAAGGTTCAAGCATTACTATACTGGTTCAAGGAGTGGTCAATCATCCACATTCCAAGAGAGGAAAATATTGAGGCAAACGCAT
This sequence comes from Nicotiana tabacum, assembly GCF_000715075.1. Taxonomy (NCBI): domain Eukaryota; kingdom Viridiplantae; phylum Streptophyta; class Magnoliopsida; order Solanales; family Solanaceae; genus Nicotiana; species Nicotiana tabacum. Next base: position 66,767,195 of record NC_134087.1, read on the forward strand.
TAGCCAATTTGGGTTCGTCCACAGAAATGAAAGGATCATCGTCAAATCCAAGACTTCTAGTGTTCGAATTCTCATACTTAGCATCCGAACACTAGGGGGGCTAATACATGTCCAAGCAATAGATTCCTTCAGTTCTAGGTCTAGAGCAGTCTCGATATTTTTTAAAATGGTGTCATCTAACTTCCAGTATTGAGAAAGATGTTTTATATGAGATGTAGATAATCATTTGTCTTCACTAGTGAATATACAACCATAAGCTCGTGTGGAAAATAGGTTGTGGATGGTCAAAATAATCTTTGGCTCGATAACATATCTCGTCTCCCAAAACTCACATTATTTCCATTAACCTCTGGAAACTCTCGTTTTAATGAGGCCGCAATGTAAAGTATACTATGAAGGAAGGTTCATTGGTCAAAAGACTTCCAATATTCGAATTCTCATACATAGAATTTGAGCACTGGGGAAAAATAATACATGACAAGGCACTAAAAGTGTAACGACGATCGGAGACTGTTAGAACTGGATCAATATCTTACAGGACCGGGGACTGCATGATCAGCACCATAGAAATAAGTTGTACAAGTTAGCCAATAGGCAGCTTTATTTACTTAAGCAAAAGAACATTTATGTAAATGTACTTTTAAAGATAGAGGGAATAAATCAATGTCCTTTTATTTTTATCTTATTTTGTGTCTGAATGATAAGTTAATTTATTTTATCGTATGAAAGTTAACAAAACTTCAAATGCTTGTGCCGAAATGAATATGAGACTTCCTCTTCAAGAGCACCATAAATATAAGGGAATCCTCTTATGAAACCCTCATACTCAAAGAGTTGATTTCGGAAGAGTTTATGCCCGAAGTCAAAAGCTATTGGATGTGAAAAGATTCCCAAAGCTTTTTCAGTTAAACAAAAAGAAATATTTTTTGCACAACACTTAAGCAAAAGAGTTTTTTATTAATTAAAATACCAAACTCAATAAAAAAGTTTTTTCACAATATTTAAGCAAAATATTCCTTTTATTAAGTAAGATTCCAAATTCAGTAAAGAATTTTGGCATAATTACCAAAAGTAAAGAAAAAATATATACATTAGTTCTTGCTGCCAGAACCCGAAGGGAGAGAAGAGTCTCTGATTTCTTTATTGAGAGAAGGCTATTCCGCTTCCGGTTCGAGGCCTTCATCTTCATCAGTTTCTCGTTCGATTCCCGAATACTCGAAGTTAGTATTTGAAGAATCGGAATCAACAGGCCAAGAAGGGAGGTCCTCGTGAGCAGTTGTCTCCAGCTCCCGGGCCTTGGCAATACATTCATCGATGTCACTGATGCCTTCTTTCGCCTCCTCCAATGTCTTCATCTTCGTATGATATACGGCATAGGTTTTATTGAAGAAGACATAATCTTCTTGGTCTTGAAGCTTTTCTCGGAGTTTTTCAATTTTGGAATGGAGATTTTTATTTTCTACTTTCATAATGTTGATTTTGGAATCAAGCTCAACGTTGGTGGTCGAGTGAAGTTGATTATGCTCCATGACTCTTTTGAGTCTCTCTATCATTTTTGCTCTCATCTCCTCGACAGAATTGGCCTCCTTGATTTTAGAGCGTAAGCTATACTCCAAGTTATTAACTTGTTCTATGAAGGAAGGCTCACGTTCGGCAGTAGCAGTTATAGTATCATGAAGTTCAGCTCACTTAGCCTTTACATCTTTGAGGTCTTTATGAAATTGAGCGGCTTATTGGCTGTGGTTCATTATATCTTGCTCGGACTGTTGCAACTGGGCCTTAAGATCATTCACTTGAGCAATGTTTGCTTCTAGCACTGGGAGGCGCTCGGCAAGTTGATTTCGTTCAACCAAAAGCCGATCTCGTTCCGAAGTAAGCTTTTGCTTGTCCAAAATCAACATTTGCAAGCCCTTGGAAGCAAGAAGGTTGGCCTGAAAAAGGTTAGAGTTAATATTATTAGTGCATAGTAAAAATGAAAAAAAAAAGATGGAAGAAAGTTAGATAGATACCTACGCCGAACAGTGCATGCTATTGTCTAGCAAACATTCCCCGGAGAGAGCATCAATCTTTCTCCAGTCTTTTTCTGAAGACGGCAGCTTCAGATAATTGCCAAGCTCCACTGGCTTGGAGAGTATATAGCACTCATTCGCAACCGAAAGAATGACATTTCATTTTCCATGAGGGTCTTGAGTGGGTGTCGAGTAAGTATTTCCCAAATTTCCATGGTTGGGAGACCGTGGAGTAGGAGAATCTTCCATTTGTTCGGATGGCACTGGTGGAGAGGAAGCAACTGGTGTAAAAGGAGTAACAGTTGTTATTAGCTCAGAAGTAAGTGGTGTAGAAAGGTCAGGGACTGAACTCCTTTGACCAGAGGCATCCATAGGAACCGAAAAACGGAATCGGCATTTTCAACCAAATCCATTTCCGTAAAGAGTCTTTGGACTACTTCCAGTGATGGTGTGCGAAGCTCTCCTGGATGAGCACCTAGTTGAGCTGATAGAGGTCTTTTTTTCTTCTCTAAAGGGCAACCGCTTCATCGTCGGTTTCTTCGTCATCAAGGACCACTATGGTTGGTCCGTTTGGTATTTCTTTCACTCTCTTCTACCAAGTCCCAGAAAGGGAGGTATATTTCCTTTTTGGTTTCTTGTTTTTGGGCTGGGGACTCTGGGAGGAGGCACCTTCACTAGAAGTGCAAGTAGATTCGTATTCTCTCCTCTATTTTAGGGCATTTTGTAGTACTCGTTCAGCTTCCTCCAGGTCATCGAGAACCTCAATGTCAGGGAAAATGATGGATCCCTTCGGAAGTCCTATATGATACAAGAAGATAGTTAAATTGTTTCCAAGATATATTGAAAGGTTAAAAGAAGGAAGAATTTTTGTTTACCGTAGTTTTTGTCTTCCCATTCATATTTGGGTGCCATGATTACCTCGAAAACTGGAAAAATTATTTGCTAAATCATGGAACAATACGTGTTGGGGTCATTAAATACGAGAAGACGTGCATCCTTTCAAGCGTTAGAGTTCGTTCAAGAACTTTCCCGCTAAGAAAAAAACTCTTATCTACTTCCCGGTAACATCGAGTTGCATCACTAGAAAGTAGGGGGACTATCTCTATAAGTTAAAAATGGTTAGTGATTGTTGTGCGAATGACGAAATGACACGTGAAACTAAAGACATGTGGGACATGAGTCAGCAAATAGCTGGCACCGGATGCAAGTATGTGACCGGTGCTGAATAAATCCCGAAGATAGAATACGATAACAATAATTCAAAATATTGACATCGGATAGTATTCAATGAGAAGTCATTACAGAGAATATCTGCATTTATAGCAAACTTTTAGGAAGCCATCAATGACAGTTTTATTCACATTCAAGAAGATCTTGATTTGGGGATCTTGTATCCCTGAATAAAGTTATAAATAGGGGAATCAACGTCATTTGTAGACAAGAAACATTCTGTACGAAAAAAACTATAATCTGCTCTCATTCTATAGAATTGCTTTCTTTAATTTATTCTTAATTTTTTTCTTGCTACAACACTTACCCAGGATTGTATTTCCTTTAATTTATTTCATAATCTTATTTATGTTTTTATTCATTTCTGTAACGACCCTACTGGTCATTTCATGAGTTATAGCTCCGTTTCCCCAATTTCTGCTTTCTTCTGTGTTCTTCAGTTATGTTTTATCGTATCGTGTGGTTTGATTCGGGTTCGGAGTGGTTTTGGAGTAGAATGAGGCACTTAGCCTCCTATTTTAGAAGCTTAAGTTGGAAAAAGTCAACTAAATATTGACTTATGTGTAGACGATCTCGGAATGGAAATTCCGGCAGTTGCAGTAGATTCGTAGTGTTACTAGTGACTTGAGTACAAATTTTGAGGCCATTCGGGCGCGATTTGATAAGTTTCGGCATCGTTTGTGGAATTTGGAAATTAGAAGTTCATAGGCTTGAATTCGAGTGTAATTTGGTGTCCTGATGTTGTTTCAAGTGATTCAAAGGATTGTCTAAATTTGAATGATGTTATGGGATGTGTTGGTATGATTGGTTGAGGTCACGAGGGCCTCGAGTGAGTTCTAGGTGGTTATCAGATCACTATTTGGCTTTGGAAGTTGGAAAATACCTGATATCTGGTGTTTTGAAAGTTACAGGTCTCACATCATTGGAAGTGCGGCCGCGGAAGGAAGTTTGCGGACTGCGGTGGAAGAATACAGCCGCGGTAGGAGTTCGCGGATCACAGAAAGGGGGGTCAGGTTGGCGGCCGCGACAAAAATTCTGCGGACTGCAATAATGGTTGCGCAACCGCGGTGAGGAATACGCAGACCGCGGGCTGGAAGTTCAGAGAGCTATATAAACAAGGTTTAGGGTTTTATTTCACATCTTGGACTTTGGGAGCTCGGTTTGAGGCGAATTTTCCAGAGTTTTTTCAAGGAAATCATTGGGGTAAGTGATTCTAACACGGTTTTGCTAATAATCATGAATATATCATTGATTTCATCTTTTGATTTGTAATTTGGGGTGGAATTTGGGGAGAAGTTGTGGAACTTCATAAAATGAACTTTTGGGATTTAAAAGCCGATTCGAAGTCGGAATTGAGTGAAACTAGTATGGTTAGTCTCGTAATCGAATGTGTTGTCAGATTTTGTAACTTTGGTCGGATTTCAAGACGTGAACCCGGGGCCCGACTTTTGAGTTGAAATTTTGACTTTTGACCTTAAGCTTAGCATTTTCTTATGGGATTAATTCCTTTAGATCGTGTCAATTGTATCGAGTTGCTTATGGCTAGATTCGGAGCATCCGGAGGTCGATTTGAGGGGCAAAGGCATCGCGGAATAGGATTTTTGCTTGGTTAAGGTAAGTAACGCTTTCAAACTTGGTTATGAGGATTCAAAACATCGAACTATGTGTTATATGATTGTATTGAGGTGAAGCACATGCCAAGTGATGGGCGTGCGGGCATGCACCGTGAGAACTGTGGCCTGGTTCATTCCATGGCACCGCTTAGTGACTCTTTCCTGCTGATATCCTTGTTTCTATCATGTGACTAAGTAAATATGTTGTAAATCATGCTAGATATCGTGTTGGGTCTTCACGCCGATACTGTTAAGACCCGAGTGGTCGTTTCTTGTTGTCATCTCATTAGCTTCATTGATATTCTATACTCAGTCTTGTTCATGCATATTATATCATGTCTCAGTCTCGGTTGTTGTTATTTGGCACATCATACAATTGTTCCGGACGAGTTTTCATGGCATAGTGAACCCGTGTGTGAGACTGGAGAGTGATGACTAAGTGAGGCCGAGAGCCTGATTGTGAGTGACAATTATAGGATCGGGCTGCATGCCACAACGGTGATGTTGATGATTGTGATAGCGTTTGGGATGTAGGAGCCCCTCCGGAGTCTGTAACACACCCCCAGTGAGCGAGGTTGATTATATTCATGGATGGATCTTCCCTTGGTATGAAGATGGATCTTCTCCATAAGGCTGGATTGGCCTATTTTTCCTCGGTACTGGAGACTAATAGCCAGAGATGTATATGTTCCAGTATGGATTTTCCCTGGGCCTTATGAGCCATATACAGTACCGAGTGGTTGTGAGGTTACTATCATTATCTGGAGATGGATCTTCTCCTTAGGGCTGGATTGCCCTTCCTCAATACTGAGTGACTGCATTCAGAGATATATATATTCCGGGATGGATCTTCTCTGGGCCGTATGAGCCATATACAGTACTGAGTGGACGAGCATTTGGGATTGTGTGCACATGAGGCACTCAGCATGTGCATTGGCATGTAGATGTAGCAGATTTATATTTCTTTAACATGTTCATATTTGCTCTGTTTTCACTGTTGTGAGTTGTCTGTTTAACTGAAAGCATGCCTACGTTACCGTACGTTATTTCTATTATATATGATGAGGTTGAGTTCGTCACTACCTTTCAATCCATAGTTTGGACTTGTTACTTACTGAGTTGGTATACTCACATTACCCCCTGCACCTTGTGTGCAGATCCAGGTACTTTCGGTCCTAGTGGCAGTCATTGATCGAGGTTGCAGGCTTTGGAGATTGTTGAGGTATCTGCATGGCGTTCGCAGGTCTTGATCCTCCCTCTCTCTTCTAGTTGTGTTTCTATTGTATTCAGTAAACATTGTAGTAGACTATGCTATTTCTTTAGACGCTCATGTACTCTGTGACACCCTGGTTTTGGGCTGGTTGAATCGTATTATGAATTTTTCTTATGTTATAAACAGTTTATTTTTAAATGATAAAGGTTTTCCGCAAATGGTTTCAATTTTTGTATTGTGGTTTTGGATTACATTGAGTTGAGGCTGGCCTAGTTCCTTGATAGGCGCCATCACGACGGATTGAATTTTGGGTCGTGACAATTTCGTATTATAATACGGGGATTAAATAGTGATGAAATTATTGATGAGTGAAAATAGGATATACGGAATATAATATAAAATGTGTATTTGGTATATAGCAAAAAAGTTGGGATAAGCTTTTCTTTTCAATTTTAACCTTGTTTTTTAAGGACTTTGGGTGAAGGGCCTTGAAAATGGCATCTTTGTCATTACAGTAATTTATCCAAAGTTAATCAAGTTAACTACATGTATAAGTACTAAACTATAATTGAATTCAAAAAAGAAGAGGATAAAAAGTAAAAGTAAAGCAATTTGCTATTAAGTATAAATTCAGTTGTATTCATTCAAAGAACTAAAATAAAAGGGAGGAGAAAAAGGTGAGGAGGGTTTCGACCTCACATCTTCCAGCAAAAGGGGGCCTTTAAGCGACCAAATTAACCACTTCTCCTATCAGCTTTTTTATTCTTGGGGGCAGAAGTAAGATATTTAAGGGGTTTCATATATATGTACAGATATATATAACATATATATACAGGGTTTTTGTCGAGGCTAACGGAGTCCCGTGACCCCTCAACATACAACATAGGTCTGCCTCTGGGTGCGTCTACTAGAGTTAGGAGTAAGTATTTGAGGCTTATGAGTTTCATATTCTTGCTCTTTTAACTTATTAGGTTCTAAATTGATAATTCGTGCATAGATTAAATAAATTTCTTCATATAAATACAAAATTAGATCAATGTTATTGGATTCGGCTGAACTTGTATCTTTAAGGCTAGCTCCGCCCCCGTGAGTGGTTATAAGTTATTTGTCTAGATATTTCAGAAGCACGTCCACAGATTTAAATTTAATTATTCACTTTTAAGGTTCTTAGCATTGAGATAATATATTTTAGATTATGGGTTTATAATATTTGTTAAAATTTAGTGATGTTTCCCAATATTGGATTCTATTGAATCCGATATAATTATTATAAACTGCATCTCTAATTGCAATTAACACGTCTGTCTATGCACATTTGATTTAATTTGCGGAATAGTATTAGTTTTAAACATGTCAATAACTTCTACTTGTGTAGTTATAGATTTATTTATTCTTCAAGTATAAAAACAAAAAACGAAGTAAGACGGATAAGATTAAGAAATTGTAGTTGAAAACAGAAACTTTGAAGTGCAACATTTCGCTTTCGATGTAGTTTGCCCTTCAAGACACCGTGCCTACAATTGTCAATTGCTAATGCGAAATTCAAAAATAGTCAGATTTACAAGCGATCATTCAAAAATAATCACAGTTTCAAAAGTAATCGAAATTTAGCCATTTTTCATGTAAAGATAAATCTGGACGAAAATAATGTTCAAAATTCGAAAAATACTCCAGCATAATATACTAGAGTTCCAGCATAAGTATACTGGAACTCCAGTATATTATAATGGAGTTCCAGCATAAGTATACGGGAACTCCAACATAATATATTGGAGTTCTAGTATAATATATTGATCCAGTATAATATACTGGAAGTTCATACACAGGTGCTCCAATCTCTAGTATATTATACTAGAACTTTCCGCGTGTTGGAGTTCCAGCATAATATGCTGGAAATTCATACACAGATGCACCGATCTCCAGTATATTATGCTGGAGCGGTCCTTGTTGCAGCAAAATAGTGACTATTTTTTAATAATTCTACAAACCCTGGCTATTTTTGAATGATCAGTTCGAAAACTGGCTAGCCCGTGCTATTTTAACCTTAAATGTCTCACTAGCAGTGCCTACTTAATTATTGATGGGCCAAAAGCGTTGCAGAAACAAAAAAGAGAACATTTTACCTCTTATGGCAACTACAAGAATTCAGACTTATAGTGGCAACAACAGTCGCTACAATAGAGGATAGAGTCGCCACCAAAGACATATAGTGGCGACCTGAAGGTTGCTGCAAGCACTGCCGTAACGAAATGTTTGTTGTGACGACTCATTATAGTCGCCACAATAAGTCACTATTGTGGCGACTAGAGTCGCCACATAGAGTAGAATCGAACATGGAAGAGATTCATTGACAACAGTAAAAAGATGGGCGCCTAATTCCAATACAATAGGGGTCTATCAGTGCAAGTCAGCTGAACACCGTGATTGATGAGTGGGTAGGTGGGTTAGGTGCACCTCTCGCCCAGTGGGAAGTAATGAGGCTAGTCTCCCCCCCTCCCCCCTGAATGAAGAAGTAGTGGGGGCCCCTTCCCGCGTATGTGCCTTTATTTATATTCTTACTAAAACAACCCTGGTTTTGGGCTGGTTGAATCGTATTATGAATTTTGCTTATGTTATAAACAGTTTATTTTTTAATGATAACGGTTTTCCGCAAATGGTTTCAATTTTTGTAATGTTGTTTTGGATTACATTGAGTTGAGGCTAGCCTAGTTCCATGACAGGCGTCATCACGACGGGTTGAATTTTGGATCGTAATAATTTCGTATTATAATATGGGGATTAGATAGTGATGAAATTATTGACGAGTGAAAATAGGATATACGGAATATAATATAAAATATGTTTTGGTATATAGCAAAAAAGTTGGGATAAGTTTCTCTTTTCAATTTTAACCTTGTTTCTTAAGGACTTTGGGCGAAGGGCCTTGAAAATGGCATCTTTGTCATTATAGTAGTTTATCCCGGGATCACTATGGGATAGAATAATATCACAATTATGGTATAAATCAATCCCAGAATTGTTAATGACTGATTTAAAAATTTATCCAAACACAAGATAAAATTATTCTGCATCTAATCTCGAGATTATTATCTTTTACCCCACCAACCAAACGACCCTGAGCATTACAAGCCTATGGATTGGATATGTTGAGTAAAAGCATAGGGCCTATCTTTAAGGGATAAGCACAGCTCCTTAGTTGTTGCTAAATGGCACCTACGTGGCATGATGATGTGGCGGGTCATGACACAAATCTTAGTAAGATTAATTAAAGAGTTAGATTTTGGAGCAAAAGAGAATTGTAGTAATATCTCCAAGTACCAAGAATATATGAAGTTAGCCACTCTATTTTGAACCGTCGTTGTTCTCATTAAACTCATGCGGATGCAACTTGCAAGAGTTGACAATAATATTAGTTCTTACTAATTAGTTAATAGCAAGTGCCTATTGCAAGTTTCTTCTTTCTTTTTAGGAATTAAAGCATACCAAACTGTAAATGCGGGAATAATCCGACAACAATGGAAAGGACACTTAACTACAGATGATATTTTTTTCCTAAGTTGGCTTATGAAAACTTTCTTTAAAGAGGAGAAGAAACTTTTCTCATTTGTTGGTGTATGCCATGTTATTTTATAATCATTTCAAGTTTTACTTCATACCACTTGCTCCGGTCCGAAACTGAAATGATGCCTTTTTTGGCACAAAATACGTTTTTACAGTTAAAAAAAAGTTACATTTCTACATAAAACGCAGTATAATACTGCGTTTTACTTTAACAGAAAGTTAGCCGTTAAAGTTAAACGTAGTATTATACTGCGTTTTATTAAAAAATTAATTTTTTTTATAGGAAAACGCATTACAATACTGCATTTAAGGAAAATGCAGTATTATACTGCGTTTCTCTATAAAATTTGGGCCCACCTTATAATAGTTATGCAAGACTGCAGAGAATAATTTATTTTTTAGTGTAAAACGTAGTATAATACTGCGTTTTACACTGAAACGTATTATTATACTGCGTTTTACACTAATTTTTGGGCTCACCAATAAGTGTTCTACGGATAACTGACATAACAATAATTCAAATACATAAAACGTGATATTGTACTGCATTTTACATAAAAAAAAATTGCACCCCAAGCTTGGACTTGCCTTATTTAAAGGCGTTTGAATTTTATGAAAATCCATTCAAAACTTTCCTTCAAACTTCCGTTCATACTTCTCTCTTCTTCTTATCAATCATTTTTTTATAATGTCTGAAGAGCCAAAAATAAGGGTTTCATTATATTGGGGGAGGCGGTGTGAGGTTGTGCTGGAGAATAACTCTGTGAGGTATAGCTCACCTCCACAGTGTCATGTTAAATTGTCGCTTATAATGGAGTACGATAAATTGGTATCGTTGTTACGTAAAAAAAAAGAGTGTGAGGAAACGTTCGGTGAACCTTAAAGTAACCGGTAAATTTCCGTATTGAGTGACTCCGCAGGGGTTTGCTTATTATTCTAAGTTTAACATCTAAGTTGATGAAAGCCTCAGAGATTTTTTGCGGATTCCGGATGAATACAGGGAATTTATTGTAATAAAATTATTGGAAATGTACGTCAAGGTTGAAGACGTTCCCAATAATGAGGGCGTGCATAGTAGGGATAACTCCCGATCATCAGGTGGTTATTCTGGAGCAGTTTTTGCCAGACAGATTGCTGATGAAAGAGCTTGCCTTGATTTAAACTTGTCACCACCGGCGAATGAGCAGCCACAAAATAATTTTTCGACTTTATATAATCCACAAGACGACTGGTAAACTTCAGTTTTTCTACGCTTTAGCGATGTTTATTTTATGTTTTAATTGGATTTGTATTAACACTCATATTTTTCATAGGGGTACCGTCCGGATATGAATTTTACAAGTTATGACCCCCCCTAGTTGGAATATGCGTAGTTCTGGCATATTGGACCACGGTGGTCCATCTGGGAGTCATCACCAACAAGAAAATATCCATCATGAAACGTCAAGACAGTACGACTTGTAAGTAAAGTGATATAGCTATATGTAAAGTATTTATCTAGTTGGGTAGCTTATCATTTTGTTCTTTTTGTGTAGTGAAAACGAGCATCTTGATGCTCCTGACCTCACACAGTTGCCCATAGACGACGTACTGACTCATGATTTGGCAGACACCCAGAGTTAGGAAGATGATAGTGATTATGACAACAATGCGGATGAGTCTGGAGATGACACACCCTTCCCTGATGAGGGTGATGACGAGGAGCAAGTGGATGCCGAACCTGAGCTGACGAGGGAGCATGCTCCTCCACCTCCTGCTAGACCAAGAGTGTACGAGTCCCACGTGCCATTTCATGAGCGGAATATTCCCTACCTTGATAATTTGCCAAGTATGCCGGACGTGGATGCCCTCACAAGGGATGATGACGAAATTCGATCAGCGATGTGGGATGAGTCTAGACCAGCGATGCTGGCAAAGGGCATATATTTCCCCGATAAAGCTCGCCTAATTAGGCTATAAAAATCTATAGTGTAAGAGAGTGCCGTGAGATGACGGTAAGGGAGTCAACTACGAAGGTATACAAGGATGTATGTCGTAGCGACTTTATGGGTTGTCACTGGATGTTGCGTGTCAGCAAGAAGAAATCAGGTTTGCGGAAAGTGAGTAAATTTATTAGCACCCGCAGATGTGAAATGGACATATTCAATGAGAATCACTTCAACCTGGATGTGAATTTGATTTCTCTTGTCTTGATTCCATATTTGGAAGTGTACATTAGGTTCAAAATTAAAGAGTGTATTACAGTCGTCCACCAGGAGTATGGTTGTACTATAACCAAAAGAAAGGCATATCTCGGTTGCAAACGTGCCTTTGAACTTATTTATGGCGACTAGGATAAGTCTTTTTCATCTCTGCCCAAGTACATGGCCGCACTGCAACACTTTAACCCCGGGACTGTTATTGAATGGAGGCGTGAGCGGAGTCTGGACAGACCCGAATATATTTTCAACTATGTGTTCTGGTCATTTAAACCAGCAATTGATGGTTTTGTGCATTGTCGTCCTGTAATTTCCATAGACGGTACTCATGTCTATGGAAAGTATGATATTAAGCTTTTGATTGCAGTTGCAGTAGATGCCAACAGACAAATATTTCCACTAATTTTTGCCATTTGTTCCAATGAAAGCGAAGAGACGTGGATGCTTTTTTTGAACCACTTGAAGCAGCACGTTGTCAAATAGCGTTCAGGTATTTGTCTAATATCTTATCGACATGGTGGTATTTTAAGTTCTGTACGGAACTTCCCTGAATGGCAGGAACCCTATACATACCACCGTTACTGTGTAAGGCACCTGAAGGCCAATTTCCAGAAGAAATATCCTGACAAGGCCTTGCATGACTTAATGTGGATGGTTGCAACTGAGCACCAGAAGTGCAAGTTCATGAGGCGCATGGAAGCGATCCAGCAGTTACATCCACGAGCCTATACTTGGCTGATGGGACATGAGCTTCACATGTGGACATTGCATGCTGATGGCGGCAGACGATGGGGAGCCCTGACTACAAATGTGTCGGAGTCATACAACGGCTTGTTGAAGTCTGCCCGTGGATTGCCTGTCACTGCAAGGTCCGCATAACATTCAAATAGAGTGCGGAGAGGTTAGTTGAAAGGCATGGAGTTGTGTCGACATTGATGGACAGGGGTTTTCAATTTATGCCAATACCCATGAGAATATTTGAAAGGTACAGGAGGCGAGCACATTAGCATTCATTTTTATAGTACGATCACGACCGGTGTGTTTTTGAAGTTAAGATCGCTATCTGCGGACACCGTGGGAATAATCTTTAGATGGTGAATGAAGCCAGAAGGTTGTGTTCATGTGGAAAATGGACCATCTACCACATGTCGTGCGCACATGCCTTGAAGTGCTTTCAACAAGTTGGTTTTTAGGCAACCAACTATATCGATAGGCAATATAGTGTTGCTGCATACGTAGACACGTATAGTGGGCAGTTGCAGCCATTAGGTGCTGAGCATTATTGGCCGCCGGAACCTTTTAAGATGGTGTGTATAAGGACTATTTGTGCAAGCTGCAAATGCAAAAGAGAACGCGTATACGGAACCAAATGGATGTTGGTGACACCGTTTATGCGCGTAAATGTGGCATATGCTCGCAAACAGGACACGACCATCGTAAATTTCCTTCAGGTAGTGTGCATGACGGTGGTAATCCAGCTACTGGAGCAAGTTCTTCGAATGTACCCAACTATCAATGATACCCCTAGTCTTTGTTTTCATTTTGTTATTTGTAATACGTGTTTGTACTTGTGTATGTTGCAATATCTATCAAATAAAATTATGTTCCACAATCTTGTTACATCTTATTTTTTAACATGACCTTTTGATATGGTTGTTCAAATATTAAACTTATTGGTGTTAGTAAAGAAGACCAAGATTGTGGAATAAAAAAAATTACATATTAAAAAATAAATTTAATATGTAAAGCGTGGTATAATACTACGTTTTATGAGTTGTCTTGTCGTTCTGAAAATAGCTGAAACGACTGCGAAAAAGTTGTTTCGTTTCAAAAAAAATTTAATATGTAAAGCGTGGTACAATACTACGTTTTATCAGTTGTCAAAAACATTAATATATAAAGCGTGGTACAATACTACATTTTATCAGTTGTCTTGTCGTTCTGAAAATAGTTGAAACGGCCGCGAAAAAGCTGTTTCGTTTCAGAAAAACTTTAATGTGTAAAGTGTGGTATAATACTACGTTTTATGTGAAATCTTGCCTATAAATAACGGGCGCATTCTACTTATTTTCTGTGCTTAACAATAACCAATAGCAAATATTTTCATAAAACCAAAGTTTCTCTTTAAGAAATGTCTCAACAACCCCTTTATGTCCCAAGGTGCTATTGCGGAGAAAAATGCAGTTTGTACAATTGGTGGGAAGAATGTGGACGCCGCTACTGGGCGTGTATGAACAAGTTTGATAGGCAACCCGGCGAGCCTACATGTGATTTTGAGGTATGGATGGATGAACCATGTAAGCAGGAATACTACAAAGACAGAATTTATGATCTTCATAACTTGTGTACGAGGCAATGGGAATACGAGCGTCGATCCAACCAAGAAATTGAGGAGTTGAAGGCGAAACTCAATGAGGTGAAAAAAGAAAAAAAAGTTGGAAGACCAACTCAAGTGGTTGGAGCAGAGAGTACTAGCCGGTCGTGACTAAACAGTGGCTTGTACGTGTTGAGCGTAGTAGTGTATCTTTATGTTTCCCTTGTCAAGTTTTTTCATTAGTTGTATTTTTTGTTTTTGTTATGTGTATCTTTAGATTTGCTATGTTTGTGTTTGTGTTGTCATGTTAAAATAAAATTGTTGTTCAAATTATGTTACAATAAAAATGTTGTTAAAATAGAATTGTTGCCATTATTTACATAAAGTAGTATTTTCTTCATAGAATTGTTCAAATATTCAACTTATTGGTGTTGCTAAAGAAGACCAATCTAAAAATTAAAAAAAAACTATATGCAAAGCATGGTATAATACTACGTTTTGTGAGTTGTCTTGTCGTTTTGAAAAAGCTGCAAACCATGTGAAAAGGCTGTTGCGTTCCAGAAAAAATATAATATGCAAAGCGTGGTATAATACTACGTTTTGTGAGTTGTCTTGTCGTTCTAAAAAAAGCTGAAACGACTGCAGAAAAAGCTGTTTTGTTGCAGAAAAATTTAATATGTAAAGCGTTGTATAATACTACATTTTGTGAGTTGTCTTGTCGTTCTGAAAAAGCTGAAAACCATATGAAAAAGCTGTTTCGTTTCAGAAAAATGTAATATGTAAAGCGTGGTATAATACTACATTTTGTGTGTATGTAAAGCGTGGTATAATACTATGTTTTATGTGAAATCTTGCCTATAAATAACGGCCGCATTCTAGTTATTTTCTGCGCTTAACAACAACCTATAGCAAATATTTCCATAAAACTAAAGTTTCTCTTTAAGAAATGTCTCAACAAGCCATTTATGTCCCAAGGTGCGACTGCGGAAACAAAAGTATGATGTACGATTGTTGGGAAGAAGCGTCGTTCTATAGGCAACTCAACGTACCTACATGCAATTTTAAGGTACGGATTGATGAACCATGTGAGCAGGAATACTACAAAGACAAGTTGTATCATCTTCATAATGTGTGTATGGGGCAGTGGGACAGAGAGCGTCAATCCAAGCAAGAAATTGCGGAGTTGAAGGCGAAACTCAAGGAGGTGGAAGAAGAGAAAAGAAGCTGGAAGACCAGCTCAAGTGGTTGGAGCAGAGAATACTAGGCGGTCATGACTAAATAATGGCATGTACGTGTTGAGCGTAGTGGTATATCTTTATGTTTCCATTGTCAAGTGTTTTCATTAGTTGTACTGTTTGTGTTGTGTTAGGTTTGTTATGTTTGTGTTTGTGTTGTACTGTTATAATAAAATTGTTGTTCAAACACAGTTAAAATAAAATTGTTGTTAAAACAGAATTGTTGCCATTATTTACATAATGTAATATTTACACAAAGTACAAACATAAGTAAATCAATGAGTCTTGCAGCCTGTGTGCTTCAGTGCTGCTGCTGGCCTGAGTCGTATCCCATGTCGCCCGGGTACACTATCGGGATCATCATCATCAACTCACCTCTTTATATGAGGATGCGCAACAGCATCGACAGTACAACTGGTAGGATCAGTAGAAGAGGTTGTTGGGCCGTCAACAACCTACAAAACAAGTATTAAGCTTAGCATTTGAAAATGTATATTAGTATTGTACGTGTTAAGTCAAAAATATTTTCTCACCGTGGTCTCTTCGGCCTCCTGAGTATATGCATCTGTGGTGTCCTCATCAGCGCATACAGTAGCCTCCGTGATGGGCTGGGACGAAGCCTTAATAAGAAAATTAAAAATTAATTAATGGAAAATCATTAAGGAAAAGAAAACAAATTGAAATTTTACAGTAATACAAACATACCTGCGCCTGTGGTAGATCTACATCAACCGCCGGGGATGAGGCATAACTCAACCTGCGCCCGCCATCCACGTCGCAAGTCGGGCAATCCTCAGCTGCGATAGATGGTCCTAAAAAGAACTGGTCTACATCCCCGTCGAATGTACCCGTGATCAACAATGTATCTGACGGGGTGACTTGCGATGCTGGCAGAGATAGCTGAAGGATGTACGACGGCATGCTGCTGGAAGGCTCATCTAGCTGAGGGAAATAACCCGGCTGATCACCTCCAAGATCCTCATCATGTGCCTCAACAGGTGGGTCGACAGGTGCCTCAACTCCCCCTTGCTGGGGACCACCTCCTCACTGTCCCCCGTGACCTCGTGGGGCACCCCTCCCTCGTGCCCTACCCCTGCCTTGTGGGACAGCCCTACCTCGATGGTACTCCTCTGGTGCTGCATACTCAGCCTTGTGATCCAACCTCATGCAATCTCTCGCTTGATACAGGGTCCAACGATCCAGCTCTTCCACCCGTCGGCCATACTCAACGACTGCAACACTGTCGCCACGCTGTTGCATCTCCTGTCCCAATTAGTAGAACATGTGATGTCCAATAGCCTGCACAACATTTAAAATATTAATTAAATAACTCTATATCACAATTATAAGATATTAATAATCCACAAAAACATACCAGTGCCTCGTGCCTCCCGGCGTATGGTCTATATCGATCGCCAAGTACATGAATGGGGTTCCCGATCATTAGTCGGGTGTGACGGCGGTACCATGACGTATGCAGCTCAATAGTGGCCTCCTGGATATGTGAAGGTGGTGGCAGAATACGATACTCTCGCTGGTCCCAAATATGGACCTACTGCTCTAGCCATCCTACAAATGCATCGTCCACCCTAGTACGGTCATCCCGCTGATAATGTGTAGGCACCCATGCAGGCTCCCCCAGTATAGGCTGGGGACGATGAAACTAGCGAAGCACACGCTCTGTGGCATGATGATCAACCACATCGAAGAAGATCATCGGGATGGAAGTGCTCCAAAGCAGTCGGTCGAATGAGCAATAATCGGGCAGCTGAGCTAGCAACTCATCGTTGTATGGAATCCAGATGAACTATCAAATAATAACATAAAAGTGAGTATGCGCAACACAAGTGAATTTATAATAAGTAAGTTTAGGTACATATTTACCTGTCCGGCCACCAGTATATCTAACATATCCCTGACAAGGGGGAGATTATGATGAGTATCAGCCCATCGGTAGTTCCCACGCCGGAGAACCCACCTCGTAGCTAGAGGGAGAAACGGAGGTGCTACACCCGGCTCTAGTGGTGGTAGAGGTGGCTGCAACGGCAGGATCCGCTGCCATGCCCAAACCTAAGATAAAAGGTTGACGTAAAATTTAAGAGTCATTTTGACCATATAGAATTCGGAGTAATGAACAGAATATTCGAAAATGTTGTCACCTGTAGAAGCGGCAGAAAACCACATATGTCCACCTGGCTGCCCATGCTCGCCCAGCACATACTCATGTACAAGTATGCTAGAATAGCAGCACCCCAGCTGTACTGGGGTAACTCATCTAGCTGCTGCAGATGATGCAGAAAGCGCATACTCACTAGATTTCCCGAAGTGTTCGGGAACAAGACACCCCTAAAAAGAAGGAGCAGCGCCAACCTCGTGTACCGGTCAATATGGATAGCCTCTGTCTCGCCGGTAATGTCGGGGTGAATACCTCCATATGCTCTCTGGCAGCTGTCATAGAAACGTGACTGCCCCCTCTAAGTACAGCCTCACCTTGTGGTCTGTAACCAGTATACTGACCTAGAAAATCCAAATACTAGGGACGCGTCACAGCTCTCATGTACTGGGGCAGTGCAACGGCCAGTCCATCTATATGCAGCCCATATAAAACCTAAACATCCTCAAGCGTGATAGTGGCCTCTCCAGTGGGCAGGTGAAAAATGTACGTCTCTGGTCACCACCGCTCTATCAATGCCGTGATGAGAGACCAATCGAGCTGCATCCGCCCAATCCGAAAAATCGTAAGGAAGCCGTAGCCTCTAGGCGCTCGACTATGCTGGGATGAAAATGTCTCTGCTTCAAGAAGTCCCACAAATCGTCTGGTCTTCTGGAGCGGAGAGTCTGATCCAATAGATGTCCCTCCCATACATAGGAGGACCTATGATCGCCCTGTAACACTAATATCTGATCCTCGGCTGGTCTAGGATGCACAGGCGGCAAGTCCATGTCGTCTACTGTAATTTAGACAATATTAATTGTATGTTTGTGCTATAATAAATTAAATAATTAATTATTTAATTGGACTGAGTAATTATCTATGGGTTCCAGACTCGATATTTGAGGCCCAGTAGCACCAAGCTATCCTTAATTATTATGTGTGTCAATTTCAATAAGTTTAAAATTTTGTTCATTTAATTGAACTGAGTAATTATCTATGGGTTCCAGACTCGATATTTGAGGCCCAGTAGCACCAAACTATCCTTAATTATTATGTGTGTCAATTTTAATAAGTTTAAAATTTTGTTAGTTTAATAAATTAAATAATTAATTATTTAATTGGAATGAATAATTATCTATGAGTTCCAGACTCGATATTTGAGGCCCAGTAGCACCAAACTATCCTTAATTATTATGTGTGTCAATTTCAATAAGTTTAAAATTTTGTTAGTTTAATAAATTAAATAATTAATTATTTAATTGGACTGAGTAATTATCTATGGGTTCCAGGCTCGATATTTGAGGCCTAGTAGCACCAAGTTATCCTTAATTATTATGTGTGTCAATTTCAATAAGTTTAAAATTTTGTTAGTTTAATAAATTAAATAATTAATTATTTAATTTGACTGAGTAATTATCTATGGGTTCCAGGCTCGATATTTGAGTTAATTTGACAACATATATTAATTTGTTAGTTTATTTTTATAAATTAAATAATTAATTTTGTATATTGTAATTGGATAGAGTTTGTAGTTAGTACATACTTAAACTACAGAGACTCTACGCTAATAAGCTCTATATTTTACTACACTAAAAGGCTCTATATTTTACTACGCTAAAATGCTCTATATTTTACTACGCTATAAGGCTCTATATTTTACTACGCTAAAAAGCTCTATATTTTACTACGCTAAAAGGCCACTATTCTTTAAGCAAATAAATAATCTAAACTAAATAAAAACAACAAACAAAAAAACATAACATTCACGAAATTACATATAAAACAGTAAAAGATATTTGTGACAATTTCATTAACAATAAAAATTATCTATCAAGTTTTAACTATTTTTTGTACCAAGGCTAATAATTCAATCTGGGTAAAAATAACATACAAATTTAAACGCAAACATAACACAAATCAATGTGGAAACACATTCAACAAAACAAATATGCATATGCTCTACGAGTTTCGACATAAACAAAATCGAAATACCTCAATTTAAGTTTTTTGAAATAGATCCAAATCGAATTTTTGACCCCGAAAGAAGGAATCTAAGGCTTGAGATGTATGCGGGACCTACACTCTTTACTTTTTGTGTGAGGGGTGGGGCCCAAGATTTTTTTTTAAATTCTCAGGGGAGGACCAACATTGGTGGGGCGATTTTTTTTAAAATGGTGAAATCTGTCGTGGGGAAGAAGAAGAAGGGGGACCCTATATTTTATTATAGGAAAACGCAGTATAGTACTGCGTTTTCCTTAAACGTAGTACTACACTGCGTTTCCATTTAAAAAACAATTTTTTTATTAAACGTTTTCCTATAAAAAAATTAATTACCCTATATTTTTTTATAGGGAAACGCATTATAATACTGTGTTTAAGGAAAACGCAGTATTATAATGCGTTTTCCTATAAAAAATTAATTTTTAATAAAACGCAATATAATATTGCGTTTAACTTTAACAGATAACTTTCTGTTAAAGTAAAACATAGTATACTGCGTTTTATGTAGAAATGTAACTTTTTTTTAACTGTAAAAATGTATTTTTTTTGTCCAAAATGACATCATGCGTTTTTTGTCCAAAATGACATCATTTAACAAATATTTATATATTGTTATCAATCTTTTGATAAATATCTTTTCACTACGCCAAACACTCGAGAAAACATCCAAGCTGGAAAAAAAAAAGGATAAGTTGAAGGCAGTTCGTCTGTATTATCCCAAAATCTATTTGGTGCGTCCAGAGGCGGACCCAGGATTTGAACATGATGGGGGCACCATTGTATGCTATCACTAGCGATAAAATGCGGCGTGCAACTCTTTAAAAACTTAATGATTATGATGACTTATCATCTAAATATAAACAAAAAGAAGTTCTAAAGAAAACGAAAACACCAAATGCAGAGAGAGAGTTCTTCACAAAATGGGTACTATGTGAAGGGAAGGTGTTTGATTAAGCATGTTTCACACTTTAAAATTTTTAGTTTTTAAATTAAAAAAAAAGGGGGGGGGGTCAGGAATCAAAAGGGCGTTCAGACTTTAAATTATCAAAAACTTACTAAAGAAATCAAGCTTAAGGGTATGTCAATAGCCAAAGAACTGAATAAAAGTCTCAAACTCTTGATCGTCATTGTCGAGTCATAGTCAAAGTGATTGTTGAAGAAGGTTGTTGCAGAAGGATTTGTATTTTTCTATTTGTGGAGCGATAAATTGCAAATAAAGGCTTTTAAGTTTAATGGAGGAATTTGGAAACGAATAAAATTAATTAAATTGACTACATGTATAAGTACTAAACTATAATTGAATTAAAAAAAGAAGAAGATAAAAAGTAAAGCAATTTGCTATTAAGTATAAATTCAGTTGTATTCATTCAAAGAACTAAAATAAAAGGGAGGAGAAAAAGGTGAGGAGGGTTGCGACCTCACGTCTTCCCGCAAAAAAGGGACTTTAAGCGACCAAAATAACCGCTTCTCCTATCAGCTTTTTTATTCTTGGGGGCACAAGTAAATATTTAAGGGGTTCCATATATATGTACAGATATATATATAACATATATATATATATATATATATATATATATATAGGATTTTTGTCGAGGCTAACGGGGTCCCATGACCCCTCAACATACAACGTAGGTCTGCTTCTGGGTGCGTCTACTAGAGTCAGGAGTAAGGATTTGAGGCTTATGAGTTTCATATTCTTGCTCTTTTAACTTATTAGGTTCTAAATTGATAATTCGTGCATAGATTAAATAAATTTCTTCATATAAATACAAAATTAGATTAATGTTACTGGATTCGGCTGAACTTGTATCTTTAAGGCTAGCTCCGCCCCCGTGAGTGGTTATAAGTTATTTGTCTAGATATTTCAGAAGCACGTCCACAAATTTAAATTTAATTATTCACTTTTTAAGGTTTTTAGCATTGAGATAATGTATTTTAGATTATGGGTTTATAATATTTGTTAAAATTTAGTGATGTTTCCCAATATTGGATTCTATTGAATCCAATATAATTATTATAAAATGCATCTCTAATTGCAATTAGCACGTCTGTCTATGCACATTTGATTTAATTTGCGGAATAGTTTTAGTTTTAAACATGTCAATAGCTTCTACTTCTGTAGTTATAAATTTATTTATTCTTCAAGTATAAAAACAAAAAATGAAGTAAGATGGATAAGATTAAGAAATTGTAGTTGTAAACAGAAACATTGAAGTGCAACATTTCGCTTTCGATGTAGTTTGCCCTTCAAGACACCGTGCCTACAATTGTCAATTGCTAATGCGAAATTCAAAAATAGCCAGATTTACAAGTGATCATTCAAAAATAATTACAGTTTTAAAAGTAATCGAAATTTAGCCACTTTCATGTAAAAATAAATCTGAATGAAAATACTACTCAAAATCCGAAAAATACTCCAGCATAATATACTGGAGTTCCAGCATAAGTATACAGGAACTCCAACATAATATACTGGAGTTCTAGTATAATATACTGGTCCAGTATAATATACTGGAAGTTCATACACAGGTGCTCCAATCTCCAGTATATTATGCTGGAACTTTCCGCGTGTTGGAGTTCCAGCATAATATGCTGGAAGTTCATACACAGGTGCACCGATCTCCAGTATATTATGTTGGAGCGGTCCCTGTTGCAGCAAAATAGTGACTATTTTTTAATAACTTTGCAAACGCTGGCTATTTTTGAATGACCAATCCGAAAACTAGCTAGCCCGTGCTATTTTAACCTTAAATGCCTCACTAGCATTGCCTACTTAATTATTGATGAGCCAAAAGCGTTGCAGAAACAAAAAAGAGAAAATTTTACCTCCTATGGCCACTACAAGAATTCATACTTATAGTGGCGACAAAAGTCGCTACAATAGAGGATAGAGTCGCCCCCAAAGACATATAGTGGCGACCTGAAGGTTGCTGCAAGTACTGTTGTAACTAAATATTTTTTGTGACGACTCATAATAGTCGCCACAACAAGTCACTATTGTGGCGCCTAGAGTCGCCACAAATAATAAAAAATTATGCCACATAAAAGTTCCACGAAACAAATCTTAAGTAGGTCGCTACTGAAGAAAGAAATTTAGTAGCGCTTCTAGTTGCCACTAAAACAACTATAGTTGCAGCGGCAACTCCAGTCGCTACAATAGCTTGATAATTAGTGTCCACGTTAGGGTTTCCACATATACTTATTGCTTCTGTGACAAGGTTAGTCGCTACTAAAACCTGTTTTTTCAACAACTACAATAACCAAAATTTAATACATTTTTCATCAATTACTACCGATAATAAAATCATACCAAAATCATTCAACAACCAATAAAAATATTTCTCAAGTCAAATATTATAAATGCTTTCATTATCACAAAGTGAGTTGCCACATTTGTGATTGTTTAAGAACCTTGTTCCTGTTATTAAGAAAAAGATAACACATGATCATTTTGACAATCTCATAATTTAATGCTAACATTAAAAGGGGTGATCACAATAAAATTGTAGTAAGAACTTAAACACATTTAACTATTTATATAAGCTGATTGGGGGAAAAAACCATTGATACTAGAAGGACTATATACGAAAATCTACCAATATCAAATACATTAACCACTAGAAGTAGATCAAGAGGCACCAGAAATGTACACTTAACTTTATGAGCAACTCCAGAAGTGCTCACTGGAGAAGCTAACTTGTTAAAAGCTGATTAAAAAAAGATATAAATTTGTACACCTCTGCAGCAATGTTGATTAGAAAAAGATATAATTTTGTACACCTCTTCAGCAATGCCAGTGGGAAGCTCCCAAGTCCCCGTGCATTTCTTAAATATTTCTTTAATTACCAATACCTGCCAAGTGGAGTAACTTAATTCCTCTTAGAAATATTATGGCAAACTAATCTCACCTATCATATTAATTACTCCTAACTTAAGTGAAACATAAATGTACAGCAGCGCGAATACAGCAAATATATACAGCTGGATTGCCCTGATTTTTAGGTGCTTTTTGCTGTTGTATTCATGTACAACGGCGTGAATACAACAAATACAGTACCGTAACAACTGAATAGTAGGTATAGGAAGTAATTATGCATATGATAGATATAGGAAGTTAATAGCCACTAAACAATAGTGGTTTCCGAAAATTCCTTTAAAAAAATCATGCAGAAGCTATTAGGTACAAGGCATATTTATCTTAAATTCATCCATTCATAAACCCTTTAAATCGTGCGTAAAATCGTACTTATTGTTTCTCTGACTTTGTATTAAAAAATTAAATTATTTTGTCAACTTTAAATTAAGACATTCTACTCCTTGTTATCTCATCATTAGTTGAATATGATTTGAAGGTAAAATCAATTTTTAGTTTTACATTAGCAAAGTATGTTTCATATTACTCTCGGGATTAAATTCGCCCCTTTTCGTACCTACATAAAATGGACACGTAAAGATACAACTGAACACATTACACAAGATTGTTTTGGGTAATTAGTAATTCAGTATAAAGTTTAATAGGTGAAAATATTTGGATTTATTTCAAGGAGAAAATTTAATGAAAACCCGTCTTTTTAACATGTATTATTTAATTTTTTAATCCTTATTACGCTTGCGGTATGAATGAAATTTAAAATGTTTCGTTCACGGTAGAGACCATAGTTACAAACAGCTTGTTTGGATGGTTGTTACCTATTGTATCGTATCGTATTGTTACTTTAAATACAATGTTTGTTTTGATTGTTACTTATATTTTATTTTATTGTATCGTTAAGTTCGTCGTTACGTAACGATGAAATGTGTCACTTTATGTAACGACCGATTTGGTGTTGTCGCGTCGTTTCCTTGTATTTTTCTCCCAATCTCACCCTTCATTATTATTAAATAATGTTGTATTCTGGCCCGGGCCTAAGCCCACATGGTCCTGTGCTTAACGGGCCGGGCTCGTGGGCTACGCGGGCCTAGCGGATTTTTTTTTTTAAGGCAATTTCTTGTAGTATCATGGCTATATTAAAAATATATATGTAGTATATATGTAGATCTAATTATTAAAGTGCTTGACGAAAAAGAAAATAACAAAACAATAGTAAAACACTAAATTGTCATGCATAATATATTTTCTTGTAGTATATTATATTGTATCTTATGTATATATATTCTCTTATATATTTTCTTGTAGTATATATATTGTATCTTATGTATATATATTCGCATAATATATTTTCTTGTAGTATATATATTGTATCTTATGTATATATGTTCGCATAATATATTTTCTTGTAGTATATATATTGTATATTATGTATATATTGTAGCATAATATATTTTCTTGTAGTATATTATATTGTATCTTATGTATATATATTCTCTTATATATTTTCTTGTAGTATATATATTGTATCTTATGTATATATATTCGCATAATATATTTTCTTGTAGTATATATATTGTATCTTATGTATATATGTTCGCATAATATATTTTCTTGTAGTATATATATATTGTATATTATGTATATAGTTTCGCATAATATATTGTCTTGTAGTATATATATTGTATCTTATGTATATATATTCGCATAATATATTTTCTTGTAGTATATATATTGTATATTATGTATATATTTTCGCATAATATATTGTCTTGTAGTATATATATTGTATCTTATGTATATATGTTCGCATAATATATTTTCTTGTAGTATATATATTGTATCTTATGTATATATATTCGCATAATATATTGTCTTGTAGTATATATATTGTATCTTATGTATATATATTCGCATAATATATTTTCTTGTAGTATATATATTGTATATTATGTATATATATTCGCATAATATATTGTCTTGTAGTATATATATTGTATATTATGTATATATATTCGCATAATATATTGTCTTGTAGTATATATATTGTATCTTATGTATATATATTCGCATAATATATTTTCTTGTAGTATATATATTGTATATTATGTATATATTGTAGCTTATAAATAATTCTAAGTATAGACAAAGAAATATTGCGAAAAGAAGCTCATGGGTAGAAGCAATAAATTTTATTACCAAAAATGGCATATCTTTCTTAGTCATCCTTCCCCCAATGGAATGAGCACAACAAGGTACTAATACCACCATTAGAAGGAAAAAAAAAACTAAGGAAGATGTGCCAAAATACAAGTTACATATTAGTCTATGTATTATCTCTAACAAATCTCATAAATCCTTCAAGGTTCGGAGGAGGTTGCGTTGGTGGTGGTGGAAAAGAAGCTTGTTCATCACCACTTCCGGGCGAAGCCGAATCCTCCGCAAGTTCCGCTATCATTTCTTCATAAGCTTCATCTATCGCTGGTTGTGCTTCTGCAATTCCAAAGTTTCTTTTTTCCGAGCGGATCCAATCTCTAAACAATACTGATTTTTCCAAGCTATCCCTCATAGACGCTCTATGATCACCTATTTGCAGTCTTGCTTGACTGAAAGCGCTCTCTGATGCAACAGTTGAAGCTTGAATTGATAAAATATCCCGAGCCATCCTTGCAAGAACAGGAAAATATTTTTCCTTTGCCTTCCACCATTCCAAAAAATCAAAAGAGCCGTCTGGATTCTCCTTTTCAAGTCCCTGAGACAAATAAACTCGAAGCTCATTTAGATGTGAAATTTCATCATAATTTTCACCTTGAGACCCCCTGAACTCCGTCCAAGATTTAAGAGCTTTTAAGCGCGCAACTCTTTTAGACGATTGTGAGCTAGACGAAGTAGGGGTTGGAATAGTTGGTCTAGCATGCTCTAAGGCAAGTTGATAAGCATTATAAACTGTTTGAGCATTAATCTTAATTGAAGCTTTTGCATCTGCAAGTGTCGCAATTTCCTCATTTGAAAGATCTAAAGCCTTATAAATATTTGAATACCAAAAATGAGGACCTCCCAATTTCATTGTAGGATTTAGCATTGCAGCAAGACCATAAATAGGAGGGATAGGAAAAAAATATTTTTTAAACTTTTGTTTCATTTCATTTATAGCAAGTTCATAAATATCCCCACCCTCACTAAATTCAACAAACAAATCAGATAGTGCTGCAATATAAACTAAACAGTTTGAAATACTAGGATAATATTGCCCAGAAAATGCATTTGTAGCAATTTGAAAATGTTCTAAAAAATCTAAAAGAATTTTAACATTCGTCCAATCTTGAGTGGTAAGCATTTTATCATCATCTTCACCACCTACCCGAGAATTAAACGTTGCATTAATTGGGTTTCTATATTCATATGCTACTACTAAACTTTCGTACATACAATTCCATCTAGTCGGGCAAGATTTAGGAACCTTTCTTTCTCTAAGGCCATATTCATCACATTTTTTAAAATACTCTCTAAGTCTACTTCTACGGTTTGAATAAAAAAGCCAATTAAGAGCCATTCTAACCTTTTCAATTTCTATGTTTAATATTCGCATACCATCACCGACAATTAAATGATAAATATGACAAATACATCTAACATGGAAAATATTAGTAAATGCAGGATTTAGTGTTGTTGTAAGCATGCCTATAGCACTGGTGTTACTAGAAGCATTATCCATTGAAATTGCCATTATTTTATCGCTAAAGCAAAAATATCTACAAATATCTGCAACAGTGTTAGCTATAAACTTACCTGTGTGACGCGAATTAATTATTCTATATGCAATTATGCGTTTTTGCATTATCCATTCCTCATCTATCCAATGACTTGTAACAGTTAGATAATCACAATCATTACCACTTCTACCAATATCAGTAGTAATAAAAATCCGATTAGGTATATGAGTAAATAAATACCGCAAATATTGTTCATATTCATGTTTGAATTTATAAATATCACTCTTAACTGTTGCGCGAGGCCAACCTTTATAACTAGGATTAAAAACTCTTCTAATATAATGAACCCAATTAGGATTAGATGCAAAAGTATAAGGTAAGCACATAACAGTAATCATCTTTGCTAATTCTTCACGATCTCTATTTGGATCGTAATATAAAATACCTCCGGTGACAGTGTTAATTCCTGGTTGAACTAGATTTGAACCTGTACTAGGGTTAACCGCAGAATCTACACTTGTCCCCTCTAGTTGCGTTTTCATTTGAAAAAATCTAGCCTTATCTCTAGGGTGTATTTTTATGTGCCTAGTCAAACTACCCGTGCCGCTACGATCTCCAGTATATTTATGCACCATTAATTTCCCACAAGTTTTACACTTAGCCTTATTTTGTTCTCTTACTTGAGTAAAAAAATTCCAAACTAATGATGTTTCTAGGCGTTTAGCAGGTTCTCTATTAAAAGTAGGAGTTTCTACAGGTGGGTCGACCGGTGCATCAGTTGGGTTATTAAGAGGACTAGTAGGTGTATCATCTAAATCCGGTTCTTGAGTTTCATCATCATCCTCATTTTCCTCATTTTTTTGTAAGATGGTTTCATTAGGATAAAGAGCATTCATAATTTCATCATCTAATCTTTCACCTGGTGCAACATTATGATAAAATTCACTATCGGTAAATTGAAAACAAGGGTGATCACTATCAAGAATTACGGAAGGAGGAGGACGTCTAGGTTGGCGACTACTTTCAACTTGCTTATCTTTTCTAGGTCGGGGAGCCGGGGGAAGGGTAGTTGGTTGGCCACTACTTTCACCGGTTTTATCTTTTCCTTTACCAAACATTTTTTTCAAAGTAAATGTCATATTAATTATAATTATGCAAACTAAACCACACAAAAATATATTCTAAAAACGTAAGAGTTGAAACGAGTTTACCGGATTGCCGAACAACTTCTTGAAAATTGAAAATCGTTGAACACTTGAAAACTTCAATTCAACAACTTCACAATTTTTCTCGAAATTTCAACAATAAATTAAGTAATTGTAGTAGAGAGATTGAGAGATATTGAGAGATATTGATGAATTGGTGAATAAAAATGAAAGAATGAGGGGGTATTTATAGTTGAGAAATGGGGAAAAGTGTAATTATATAAAGTTTGGGGTTAAAATAAAGTTTGGGAGCCAAATGGCCATTTTTTAAACTTAAAAACGGTCATATTTTCAGCCCAAACGGCTAGATTTTAAATATGGCCGTTGGAGAATTTTAAATTTATTTTTTTAAAAAAAAAAATAGCCGTTGGGCCCGTTAGGCCCGCCAGGACCGGCCTAGGCCCGCCTGACGGTCCCGGGCTAAACGGTCCCGGGCTCGTGGGCTCATTTTAAAAGACCAGCCCGTGACGGGCTTCGGAGGACCACCAGGACCGGCCCACCCAGGACCGGCCCACCAGGCCCGTTAGGACCGCGGGCCCGGTCCGGTCCGGTTCAGGCCCGGCCCACCGAGCAGCCTTACTTCAGCAATGCCAGTGGGAAGCTCCCAAGTCCCCGTGCATTTCTTAAATATTTCTTTAATTACCAATACCTGCCAAGTGGAGTAACTTAATTCCTCTTAGAAATATTATGGCAAACTAATCTCACCTATCATATTAATTACTCCTAACTTAAGTGAAACATAAATGTACAACAGCGCGAATACAGCAAATATATACAGCTGGATTGCCCTGATTTTTAGGTGCTTTTTGCTGTTGTATTCATGTACAACGGCGCGAATACAGCAAATACAGTACCGTAACAACTGAATAGTAGGTATAGGAAGTAATTATGCATATGATAGATATAGGAAGTTAATAGCCACTAAACAATAGTGGTTTCCGAAAATTCCTTTAAAAAAATCATGCAGAAGCTATTAGGTACAAGGCATATTTATCTTAAATTCATCCATTCATAAACCCTTTAAATCGTGCGTAAAATCGTACTTATTGTTTCTCTGACTTTGTATTAAAAAATTAAATTATTTTGTCACCTTTAAATTAAGACATTCTACTCCTTGTTATCTCATCATTAGTTGAATATGATTTGAAGGTAAAATCAATTTTTAGTTTTACATTAGCAAAGTATGTTTCATATTACTCTCGGGATTAAATTCGCCCCTTTTCGTACCTACATAAAATGGACACGTAAAGATACAACTGAACACATTACACAAGATTGTTTTGGGTAATTAGTAATTCAGTATAAAGTTTAATAGGTGAAAATATTTGGATTTATTTCAAGGAGAAGATTTAATGAAAACCCGTCTTTTTAACATGTATTATTTAATTTTTTAATCCTTATTACGCTTGAGGTATGAATGAAATTTAAAATGTTTCGTTCACGGTAGAGACCATAGTTACTAACAGCTTGTTTGGATGGTTGTTACCTATTGTATCGTATCGTATTGTTACTTTAAATACAATGTTTGTTTTGATTGTTACTTATATTTTACTTTTTATTGTATCGTTAAGTTCGTCGTTACGTAACGATGAAATGTGTCACTTTATGTAACGACCGATTTGGTGTTGTCGCGTCGTTTCCTTGTGTTTTTCTCCAAATCTCACCCTTCATTACAAAAAAATAATTTTATATTATCATTTACCCTAACTTTTTATATATCGTATCATAATTTTTCTTTATAATATTGCAAGTTTATTCATCATATTACCGGTGCGTGATACCATGAAACGACGACAAAAGACACAATCTATCCATATTCATCAAACGATACAATACAGTGCAATACAATACAATACAATACAATATGATACAATACATTATGAAACGATAAGTAACAACCATCCAAACAAGTTGTAATGCAGCAATATTAAATGGTAAGTGTTATAGTACCAACTTAGAACAATGCAATAATCTTGAGGACTTTTTTCACTTTTAGCCCCCGCCAAAAATTATTTACATTTCGTAGTGGGTAGACTTGCAATTTTTTGTGCAAAGCAGGTATAAGTTCAATAGTGACTCCAAAACTGGATATAGATGCAAATGCCCCAAATTCCGGGAGAAATTCAAAAATAGCTAGATTTACAAGTGGTCATTCAAAAATAGCCACAGTTTCAAAAGTCATCGAAATTTAGCCACTTTTCATGTAAAGATAAATCTGAACGAAAACACTGTTCAAAATCCGGAAAATACTCCAGTATATTATACTGGAGTTACAACAAAGTATACTGGAACTCCAGCATATTATACTGGAGTTTGGAGTTCCAGTATACTTTGCTGGAACTCCAGTATAATATACTGAAGTTCCAGCAAAGTATATTGGAATTCTAGTATATTATACTGGAGCCAGCAAAATATACCGGTCCAATATAATATGCTAGAAGTTCATGCACAGGTGCACCGAACTCCAGTATATTATGCTGAACCGGTCTCTGTTGCAGCAAAATAGTGGCTATTTTTCAATGACTTAGCAAACGCTGACTATTTTTGAATGATCAGTCCGAAAACTGGCTGTCGGTGGCAATTTGAGCCCAAACCCATTTATTCCGCCTAACACGCCCAAGGTTGGGCTGGTCATTGACCGCTCATTTGTTGAACTCAGTCCATCTTGACCCAATCCATTTCAGCTCATTTAAAGTTGAGTTGATTTTTAGTCCAAATTGATCCATGAGTAACTTTGGTAAAATATCTTTAAAATAACTTTTTTTTAGTTTGATATGTTATATATGACCATAACAAAAGAAAAAAAAGTCTTATTTGATAATTAAACAATTCATAAGAAATTAATATACATTAATTAAAGTTTGGTAAGAGTTGGGCGGTTAGATTATGACCCAAATTTTAGCCCAATTTAACCCAAACACATCTCAGTCCAAGTTACAATGACCCGCTCATTTTAACACATTCAAAATCAGCTTAACCCGTCATTTGACACTCTAGTTATGTCCTTTTCTCTGAATTCCGTTAGCATAATCTTGATTTAAAAGTTATTCTTATTTTAATTGAAGCCAGCGCTCAAGTTACTAGACCTGGGGTGACGAGAGGTTTGGCTAAGACCCCTACGATATACTTGTATTGATAGACAAACACAAGTACAAATAATTAAGAGGTGGGTGCAGGCCTAAACTCCACAAAATTAAAAGATCTATGCTGAGATCAGTACATATGGTAACTTCTAAATCTATAATTCTAATCCACTGCTAACTTATGTACCCTTATACTAATTTTGTTTTTCACCTCCACAATATTTTTATTACACGGCACTAAATTGGGAGCAAAACTTACAGAATGTAAACGAATATAGCTCCACTGTAGAACTGTGTCTGAGACTTTTGGCATATGAATTTTATCTAGCCTGTATGGTGTATTGGGAAAAATTAAGTTTATGTATGGAATTCATTATAAGATGACACGTCATGATACATGGACCAGTCAAAGAAGAATAAGTGATAAAAAATAATTAAAGAAGGCACGAGCTTCAACAGGCACGAGCAGATGTTCAGAGAAAAAGCAAGGAAGATAGATACTTGAGCCTTTTTATGATAGAAGAGAATGAATCTGATAGTAAATAAGGTATTGAATCAAATATGATTGCTGATTATAACGTTACATTAAATGTCATTAAATGACATTCATAGACAATAATGGCACAATTATGGTAGAAACGAAACGTATTACCTTGAAATAGTTATAAAAGGAGAAGACTGATTATTTGTAAGGATACGAAATATCATCGGAATATACTGATTTACTTTGCTTTCTTCTGTTCATCTTAATATTATCAAAATCAATTTCCTTTATTCATTTTATTTTTTGATTATCGGTAACCCGAGTTCTTCTAAAATAAAGCTTTGACCGAAATTCATATTTTTGGTTAAACAAATTGGTTCCACTGTCGTGAATCTGATAATCGTTTGCTCTTAATCAATTCTTTCATCAGAAAACTTACCATGTCGAATAACAACGACAACAACCAACAAGATCTTCAACATCAGGAGAATGATGTGGGTGATAGGACACTACTTCCCTCACCACGTGATTCACAACATCAGTCACGAGAAGGAACTCTAGATGTCTCTGAAACAAATAATGGGGTTGCAAATCAAAACGGATTCGAGGCGAATCAAAATGCTAGAGTTGCAAAAGATCAAGCACTCGATGATGCCTTAAAAAATCTCATTGCTCAACAAGTTAGCAATGCTCTCCGAGCTTTTACTAGTCAATTGCCAATTGCACCACCAACACCGACTCCAAATCAGAATACTTTGGAAAATCCACGTTCTGGGCTCGTTAACTCAGGCACTGATGGAACTCCAAGCGAATCTCGCGATGGCGAACCAGGTAACATAGTTAATTCTGATTTATAAAATTTAGTTTTAACCTTGCAGAAGCAGCTCAAGGAGCAAAGCGATCGCATAGAGCAAATACCTGGAGTGTCACCCATAATCAAAGGAATAGACATGGATAAGTACTCACAACAACCATGGAAGCCTAGTGCTGCTCCAGTGCCGATCCCAAAGAAGTTCAAAATGCCTGATATTCCAAAGTATGATGGCACAACTGATCCACGAGACCACGTGACTGCATTCACAATTGGTGTAAAAGGCAACGATTTAACCAAACAAGAAATTGAATCAGTGTTGGTCAAGAAAATCGGTGAAACACTCACCAAGGGAGCATTAACATGGTATTCCCTTTTACCCAAAAATTCTATAAATTCTTTTGCTGAGCTTGCAGATTCTTTTATCAAAGCGCATTCGAGAGCTCAAAAAGTTGAAAAAAGAATGGAAGATATTTTCAAAATCAAGCAAGGAGATTCAGAGCTGCTTAGAGAGTTCGTGGATAGGTTCCAGCGTGAAAGAATGACGTTACCACGCGTACCTGATAATTGGGCAGCTATGGCCTTTGCCAATAATTTGAATCAGAAAATCTCAGAAGCTACGAGACTACTCAAGGAAAATCTGCGTGAATTTCCAACAACAACCTGGAATGATGTTTACAACATATACAACACGAGGCTGAGGATAGAAGAAGACACTATCTCCCGATCTCAGAAAGAGGAAAAGGTAAATTCGAGACATTCAGAAATCGAAAAAAGGTCCGGTAAAAATAGATACGAACAATATATGGGCCCAGCAGGAAAAGACTCACGATCAAAGCAGGATAATTCAAGGTACGATCACAGATCGAGAAATAGAGAGTTGGGTTCATCATCAAGGTTTGGAAACGATCGAAACACACGAGAAACCCGAGATGATGATAGAAACTTGAAGGCAAGATTTGGTGGTTATAATTTTAATGTCAGCACTTCAGAGTTAGTATCAGTATTAAGAGACATGGGAGATAAGGTACGATATAAATGAGATCGAATCCAAACAGGCACAATCCTGATCACTTGTGCGAATTTCACAACGATCATGGTATAAAACGGCAGATTGTAGATTATTACAAGGTGAAGTTGACCATCTATTAAAGCAAGGGTATCTCGCCAAATTATTTAGTGAGAAGGTAAGCAAGCATACATGAAGAACACGCAAGAGCCCCCTAAACCTCCTTCTCCAAAAAGGACCGTCAATGTTATAAGCGGGGGCGAGGAAATCAATGGCGTGACATATACCGCAGATAATAAGGTCTCTAAAGTTACAATCACCCATGGGAAGCGGATCTGACATGTGTTGGAGGAAGAAAGTATTACATTTGATGATGCAAATGCGGATGCGGATGGCATGTTAACTCCACATAACGATGCACTGGTAATATCTCTACTTGTACATGATACTAATGTGAAATGAGTTTTGATTGATCCAGGTAGTTCCGTGAACATTATTCTGTTAAGAGTACTAAACGAGATGCAAGCTGAAAATAAACTAGTACCAAAGGTGCATACTTTGTCTAGATTCGACAATTCAAGCGTTGTGACGAAAGGGGAGGTAACACTTACTACATTCGCAGAAGGGGTTGTCAAAGATACAAAATTTCAGGTGGTAGAAATGGAAATGGCTAACAATATGATTCTCGGTAGACCATGGATCCACGAGATGGATGTCGTTCCATCTACCTTACATCAAGTTATTAAATTTCCATCACCATGGGAAATATGTCAAAATCAGGGGGATCAACAGACATCCAGGAACATCAACTCCGTAGCAGATTCAAATACGAGAAACGAATAAAAATAGCACAAAAAATCCAATTGAGGATACCATAACACAAGCCTTAACTGAACAAGGGCGAACTAATGCGGACTCAAGGCCCGATTCCATTCAAGAACCAGAGGAAAATGAAAATATTAAAACAACGATTGAAGAACTGGAGGCTGTAGAGTTATTTACGCAATGGCCTGAAAGGAAAGTCCATGTTGGGTCCAACCTAAGCCATGACACGAAAGGTAAGTTGATTGAATTTTTAAAAACTAACGTGGATTGTTTAGCATGGTCCCATTCTGATATGACAGGAATACCACCGGAAGTAATGACCCACAAGTTAAATGAAGACCCATCATATCCACCTGTCAAACAAAAGAAGAGAAAGCAGGGGACTTTCAAAAATCAGGTGATTCAAGATGAGGTTCAAAAACTATTAAAAATTGGGTCTATCCGCGAGGTAAAGTATCCTAATTGGTTAGCCAATATTGTTGTAGTACCGAAAAAGAATGGTAAATGGCGAGTTTGTGTAGATTACACAGACCTTAACAAAGCTTGTCCTAAAGATTCTTTTCCATTACCACATATAGATCAACTGATTGATGCTACTGCGGGCATGAGTTGTTAAGCTTTTTAGATGCATATTCAGGGTACAACCAGATCAAAATGTATCCCCTAGATGAAGAAAAATATTCATTTATAACAGACATGGGGACTTACTATTACAAAGTAATGCCCTTTAGTCTCAAAAATGCTGGTGTAACGTATCAAAGATTGGTAACTAAAATGTTCCAAACACATTTAAGGAAAACTATGGAGGTCTACATAGATGATATGCTCGTTAAAACTCAACATTTAGGGTATCATATATCGCACTTGTCTGATACGTTTCAGATCTTACGAAAATTCAATATGCAGCTAAATCCCGAGAAATTGCATTCCACGTCTCTTCAGGTAATTTTTTGGGTTTTCTTGTTTCTAACCGTTGTATTGAAGTAAATCCCACGCAGATTAAAGCCGTTGAAGAAATTCCTGACATGCTTACAAGTAAAAAAAAAGTGCAGAGATTGACAGGAAGAATTGCAGCCTTGGGGAGATTTATTTCCAAGTCATCAGAAAAATGTTTTAAATTCTTTTCAGCTCTTAAAAAGCAAGATCGGTTCGAATGGACTGAGGAATGTCAACAAGCACTCAAAAACTTGAAGACATACCTATCAAATCTGCCGTTGCTCGCAAAACCGAAGGTTGGGAAAAGGTTACTCATTTATCTGGTTGTGTCAGAAGTAGCGGTGAGTGTTGTTTTAGTTCGTGAAGACCAAGGTAAACAGTCTTCGATTCATTATGTTAGCAAATCATTGTTAGATGCGGAGACGTGGTATCCTCAATTATAAAAGCTTGCACTCACATTAATCATGACATTTAGAAAACTAAGGCCTTATTTTCAATGCCACCCTATTTCCGTAGTAACTGCTTATCCATTGCGCAATATATTATACAAGCATGAGTTGTCAGGTAGGTTAGCCAAATGGGCTATAGAATTAAGTGAATATGACATCACATACCAGCCCAGAACCGCTATAAAATCTCAGATGTTAGCAGATATTTTGGCTGATTTCAGTCAAGGAATGCAGTTAGAAGCAGAAAAAGAATTACAATTGTTCAACGTGTCTAATCCGGGAATTTGGACCTTATTTACTGATAGCTCATCTAATGTGAAGGGGGCAGGCTTAGAAATTGTTTTGGTACCACCTACAGGTGAAACCATTCGACAAGCCATAAAATGTCATTCTATAACTAACAATGAGGCGGAATATGAAGCTGTGATTGCAGGTTTAGAACTGGCACGTGAACTCGGCATTTATTAGATTATAATCAAAAGCAATTCGCAGCTTGTAGTTAACCAAATGTTGGGGACTTATACAGCCAGGGAGGCATGAATGCAGCAATACTTAGAGAAGGTACAAGATTTAATTAGGCAATTTCAAACCTGGAAAGTCACACAGATACCAAGAGATGAAAATATCTAGGCAGATGCCCTAGCCAATCTCGCATCTGTGGTAGACGTGGAAAGCAATGAAAATGCCTCTGTAATTCATTTGTTTCACTCAGGACTCGATCCAGACAAAAATGAGGTAAATTTCAATAACTTAACCTGGGATTGGAGGAATGAGATTGTTGCTTTTTTGCAGTATGGTATCGTCCCTAAAGACAAGAAAAAAGCTCACGCACTTCGAAAAAGGCTGCTCGATATCGTTTAAAGCAAGACAATCTTTATCAAAAATGTTCGGTGGTCCCTTAGCAAGATGCCTCAGGCCTTCTCAAATAGAATATGTAATAAAAGAGATACACGAGGGGCATTGTGGAAATCACGTAGGAGGGAGATCACTGGTAAGAACCATGATTAGAGCAGGTTATTATTGGCCTAAAATGGAAGAGGAAGTGGTGAATTTTGTGGCTAAATGTGATAAATGCCAAAGATACGGTAATAACATGCATAGACCTGCGGAGTTGCTACATCTGGCCATTGCACCGTGGTCTTTTATGAAATGAGAGATGGATATCGTGGCTCCACTACCACAAGCAGAAGGACAGGTAAAATTCTTTCTTGTACTCACTGACTGCTTCACTAAATAGGTAGAAGCAGGAGCATTTAAGCAGGTGCGAGAAAAAGAAGTCAGAGATTTCATTTGAAGAAATATCATATGTCGATTCGGGGTACCAAAGGAAATCGTGTGTGATAATGGCCCGCAATTCATAGGCGCACAAATCACAAAATTATTTCAAAGTTTGCAGATCAAGAGGATTACTTCCACGCCTTATCATCCAGTGGGTAATGGACAAGCAGAATCAACAAATAAAGTCATTGTCAACCATTTGAAGAAACGATTGGAAGAATCTAAAGGTAATTGGCCAGAATTATTACCTGGTGTTTTATGGGCATACCACACAATAATAAAAATAAGCACGAGAGAAACACCATTCTCATTGGTATATGGAGCTGAATCTTTAATTCCAGTTGAAATAGGGGAGCCAAGCACGAGGTACACGCAAGCGTCAGAAGAATCCAATGAAGAAGAAATGCGCATAAACCTTGATTTACTTGAAGGAAAAAGGGAAGCTACACTAATAAGAATGGCAGCACAAAAGCAAGTCATGGAATGATACTACAATCGAAGA
The DNA here is from genome assembly GCF_000715075.1 of Nicotiana tabacum. NCBI lineage: Eukaryota > Viridiplantae > Streptophyta > Magnoliopsida > Solanales > Solanaceae > Nicotiana > Nicotiana tabacum. The sequence goes on from NC_134087.1 coordinate 66,804,887, forward strand.
GCATGACTAAGATACTTCAAGATTGGGGACTTCGTACTCAAGAAAGTTTTTCAATCCACGAAGGCGGCCAATGCGGGTAAATTAAGTCCAACCTGGGAAGGACCCTACAAGATTCATGGTATTGCGGGGAAAGGAGCATACGAGCTGGAAACAATGGATGGCAAGATATTACCTTCACATTGGAATGTCGTTCACCTGAAAAGATACTATTTCTAAGGAGTACCCACGGTCAGGTGTCCTCATTTTAAAATTCTATTTTTGAATTGTTAAAATTTTACTAACGATTTTAGATAATAGGCAAAAAGCTAGCCCGTACTAAATGATGAATCACGACCTGCAAGGCACGTGGAATAAATTAAAATTCCCGGTCTAGGGTTACACCTATTCTAATAGAAATTGATACGGGTTAAGCAGTCTTTATCTATAATCGCACCTCCGAGTCTCATTTGTTTTATTCCTTTATAGGAAGAGGACCAAACAAGAGGAGTAATCAAGTTCTCGAGACTTCATACTTCAAAGCTCAAACACTTGGGGGACTGTATAATATACATAGACATATGTATAAAGAAGGCAAAGAAGATTGGGGAATAATCAAAGTTCAAGCCTGAAAAGTTTACTCATTGAATGGGTCAAGTGCAGAGTAAAGGCCAATGAAAGTCAAAGAAAGTCACAAGCTAAGGCCAAAGCAAAACCTTATCATAGTTAGATTAAAGGTAATGTACTGAAACGGGTTATAAATAGAAACCTTGTGTTTTTGAATTTTTTTTAAATCTGTTGTAAGGAAAACAGTTACGAAAAAGTTATAAAAGTTACTTAAATACATGTAAAGTGTTATTTAAAACTTAGGCAAAGTTCAAATAAAAACTTGTCAAAGTTATTTCAAGAAACATGTATATTCCTATTTCTTTTGTCATATATTAACACCATTATGAAGTTGAGACGTCTTGTTCATTAAGTGTCGAATATAAAAGGGCCCTCTTTTATAAAATTCATAATTGATTTAAGCATTCATGGAGTTAAAAAAGCATTTTGCAAAATATATTGAATAAGTCATTCAAATATAAAGGCAAGAATGAGCAAAATATAAGTTCAAAAGTAACTACAAAAACTTCTTAATATTAAAAAGTTTAGACTAAGTATGAAATTAGTCATAAACTAATAGTTACTTATACAAAATGGCCCTAAAATGGTCTGGGAACTTAATGTTTTCAAAACCCTCAAAAAGTACCAATCAAAGGTTAACCATACGTCAGCTCGACCTGATTTCCTCAAAAGGTTACCCTCAGCAGGAGCTTCGATGGTAACTTGCCTCAAAGCTTCACCTCTGCTCGAGGAACCAACCTTAGTGTAATAGACAGTTGAAGGAGGAACAGTTGAAGGAGGGACTGTAGAAGGAGTAAAAACAGCCTGAGGAGTCGAAACAACCTGGGGAGGAGCAGCAACGGTAACAGTCACGACTGGCAAAGAGGGTATCAAAGGAATGGGTGTAGAAAAAGAAGCAAGGGGTGCTTCATCAGAAATTGGCTCTAAACTTTCACTACCAAACCCATGGGCAAAAAGTTGTTCAACAGAATCATGAGCAGCAGCGGGAGTATCATCATCAGAAATCACCAATGAGGCTTCAACAGGCTCGGTGGAAGGAATAGAATGAGGGGGAGATGCTTCATCATCTAAAATAATTCTTCTTCTAGCCCTTGGCCTTTTTATCAGAGAACCCCCGTCTTGTTCTTCTTCCTCCCCAGAGTCTTGGTCGATAGTAGCCTTCCTTTTTGATGAAGAAACTAAAATTATCTTTTGGGTCCTTATCTAAAGAAATTCTGAAAGCTACGACGGCCTCAGCACTTATGCCTCGAATGGGAAATCTTGACAAAAAGAAGGATCAAAATAATTTTTGAAGTAAATAATAAGTAAGGTAGGAAAAGAAAAAAAACTCTTACCGTGAGTTTTCACTTTCCAGCCAAATCAATGAGAGAGATTTTTCCAAGACCTACCGTCCATCGGAGCGGTACGTAATAACTTTTCTACCCAACCACAGAAATTGGGAATCTCATTGATAATTCCCATGGTTGCTAAAAAGAAAAGGAAGGAAATTAAAATGGCGATCATCAGAATTAAAAAAAAGGTACGAGAAGGTTAAAAAAAACTCACATGCAAAATTCCACTTCTCGGGAAAGAGAACATTTCCATCACCCACTAAACCAACAGTGGGGGCAACAACAAATTTGGCATACCAGCCACGATCTTTATCATCTTTTGGGTTGACCAGAACACTTTTACTTCTTGCTACTAAAGTAAAGATTCCTTGGCGAAAGAGCTTGGGAGAATAGAGGTGGATTAAATGAGAGAAAGTAAAAGGCACACTAGCCAGGTTGGTTAAGTGCCTCAAACAGGCAACGACCCTCCACACAATAGGGCCAATTTGTCCTAAGCAAATATCGAAAAAACGACAGAATTCAAGTATAACAGGGTCAATAGCAGGCTTAAAACCCATCGTGAAAGGGTAAGTGTAAACAAAAGAAAACCCAATTAAATAGGAGGTGATTCTTTGGTTCGCATTAGGGATTATAATGGGAAAGTCATGGCTCCAATGGAAATCTCTACGAACTATTGAAATCAGAACTTCAGTGATTTGAGTTGGGTAGATATCAGCACGATCTAATGAAGATAGTTGATTTCTAAGGGATTCTCTATCATTGTATAAAGATAGTTTCGCAGGAACAATTTCATCCACTAAAGGTTCACGAAGAGGTTCAGTGAGTTCTTTACCTCTAGATGAAGACCTTTGAGAAGAGAACCTCTGGTTCTAGATGGAGGAGTAGAACTCGATGAAGGAACAGAGGGAACTCGTGATGAAGAAGACCCTAAACTACGAAGCCTTCCTCCTCTCCTACTTCTAATAGGAGCAAGAAAAAGGTTGTCAACAATGGGGACTCTCCGAGGGTTAGGGTTTGAAGAAGACATAGTAGTACGAGGAAGAAGAAACTTTGAATTGAATATTCTGAACTTCTGAGAAAAAGACAAAGGTAAAAAGTTAAATTTATAATCAGAAGCAACCGTCAAAGGAAAAGGCGCAATGATGGAAACGTCATAATGAGAACTGTCGCCTCGTAATTGGTGAAGCTATAAAAAAGCCTTCAAAGGCGCTGAAAGGTTGCAGAGCCAATCAGGAAATGCCACGTGTCATGGACATTAAATGGAAGAGATAGATGAAGTATCAGTTCCAGAGAAGAATTAATGGCGGCAAATATTCCCGCTTTAATGAGGTCCACTTCCCAAATATTCTATTGATGAATAAATGGCAAGTGGGGGGACTATCTGTATTGGGAAAAATTAAGTTTATGTATGGAATATATTATAAGATGACACGTCATGACACGTGGACCAATCAAAGAAGCATAAGTGATGAAAAATAATCAAAGAAGGCACGAGCTTCAATAGGCACGAGCAGATGTTCAGAGAAAAAGCAAGAAAGAGATACTTGAGCCTTTTTATGATTGAAGGGAATGAATCTGATAGTAAATATGGCATAGATACGTACTATTGGGCATTAAATACAGAAAACGTTAAGGAATTTGTATTGAATTAAATATGATTGCTGACTATAACGTTACATTAAATGTCATTAAATGTCATTCATAGACAATAATGGCTCAATTATGGTAGAAACGAAACGTATTACCTTGAAATAGCTATAAAAGGAGAAGACTGATCATTTGTAAGGATACGAAATATCATCGGAATATACTGATTTACTTTGCTTTCTTCTGTTCATCTTATTATTATCAAAATCAATTTCCTTTATGCATTTTATTTTTTGATTATCAGTAACCCGAGTTCTTCTGAAATAAAGTTTTGACGGAAAATTCATATTTTTGGTTAAACATATGGTCCTAAAGCATCTGTAGGCAATTCGCGTGAGCTACACTAGCGCCCACCCTATAAATCTCCTTGGAAGTATCATTCTTCAAGTAAGCATTTCCTCTATTCATTTTTCAAATATATATTTTTTTTGTTCTACAGATGTAAATTTTATTACAGTTAGCTGGACTTCATGTATCCAAACAATATTAGTCAATTGTGGAGTTCAAAGAATTTCTTTTTTGCGTAGATTAATCTATAAAATCTGCTATCGTTTCTCACCAGTAAAAAAATGTCGTTAGCTTCATTCTTATGATGAGTAAAACTTTCTTCCCACACACATAGAGGTATAATTTGGTGCAAGGTGTTTAATTTCATTAGTTTAATGTAAAAATTGTATGTTAAGCAATAGGGTAGCTGCGTACATAACACAACGACAACGGTCCTTTCCCAGACCCTGCATGAACGTGAGATGCTTCGTGTACTGGACTGCCCTTTTTTATTGTATGTCAAGCAAATGGAAACTTGATATGTAAATATGTATAGATTACAAAACTCACTTTTCATTACTGTTATAGGAAATAATAAAGGGCACATTACTACAGTAGGAGGCGGTACCTAGAGTGGACAAGGACAACTCTGCTTTTTGACTCTTTAAATCTCTGGACCTTGATCTGCTTGGAAACTCATCATACAATCTTAATTTCTTGTTCTACTAATTCTCTTCTCTTAATCTACAACAGCAATGGCAGAAAATGCTGGAGAAGTATGCCAGTCAAACCTGCCCAATTTTCTTCTCTCCATTAGACTCAAATATGTAAAACTTGGATACCATTACCTAATATCAAATGCAGTTTATCTCCTCATCGTCCCAATTCTTGCTGCTGTCGGACTTCATCTTTCAACCTTTACTCTTGAAAACCTAATGAACCATCCTGTCATGTTGAAATCTTTTTCAACTCTCGTTGTTTACTTAACGACAGTTTACTTCGTGAGTCGTCCAAGAAATGTTTACTTAGTCGATTTTGCATGTTATAAGCCACCTCAATGTTTTATGACATCTAGACAAGGTTTCATAGAAAAAATGTCCGACATTTTGGACGAAGAAAGCTTAAATTTTCTAAAGAAAATCTCGAAGTGGTCAGGTTTAGGTGAAAAGACTTACGTTCCAGCCGAGTCAAAGATCCCATCAAGTGTTCCAATGAGTATTAATCAAAATGAAGCGAAAATGGTTATCATTGGTGCCATAGACGATCTATTGGCGAAAACCGGAGTCAAGGTTCAAGAGATTGGGATTGTTATCGTCAATTCTAGTGCGTTTAATCCAACGCCATCTCTTTCTGCGATGATTGTCAACCATTATAAGCTTGGCGTCAATGTGATTACCTATAACCTCGGCGGCATGGGCTGCAGTGCTGGACTCATTTCTGTTGACCTAGCTAACCGGCTTTTACAGGTTGGTATATCTTCATATAATTCTAAATTTTCAGGTTGAGAAACAATCGAACTAAATAATTAAGAGTGTGCTTTCTTCAACTACTTAAGTTTTAAATTAGACGGTCATATAATTCAATATGGTATCAGAGCAGGCAAGATGTCTCAAGTTCAAATCGTGCCATCATCCAATATGCAAAAAGTATTGAGACATAATATGATTAATTGAAAGTGCAAGCACTTTTAAATGATAATGTAACACAACTGAAAAATTCTCCACCCTTTAATTTGAGCATTTTCTCTGAAAATTTAAGGCGTAGGAACACTCTTATGTTCCAATAAGATTTAAAAACTAAAAGGTGTATGTCATGATTTTCCATTTCTTGGTGATCAAAATTGTTGATGTGTCAAATAATTGAACAGGGGCAAGCCAACTCTTATGCACTTATAGCAAGCACGGAAATAATATCATCGGCCTACTATTCGGGGAAGCTGAAATCAAAGCTTTTATCAAATTGCCTTTTCCGGATGGGTGCATCTGCTATTCTCATGTCAAATCGTTCCTCCGATCGTAGACGCTCAAAATATCAACTGATGCACGTCGTTCGCACCCATAAAGGTGCGGATGACAGAGCATTCGGTTGTGCCTACCAAGATGAAGATGAGGATGAAAAGAAAGGCGTGTCATTGTCAAAAGACTTAATGGCAGTTGCTGGTGAAGCCTTAAAAACTAATATCACAACTCTTGGCCCTCTAGTCCTCCCCATGTCCGAGCAACTCCTCTTTTTCGCCTCCTTAATCGCGAGAAAAGTCTTTAAAAGGAAAATGAAACAATATATCCCTGATTTCAAGATGACGTTCGAGCACTTCTGCATTCACGCAGGGGGGAGAGCAGTATTGGATGAACTTGAGAAGAATCTGGATCTCCCAAAAGTGCTTATGGAGCCTTCAAGAATGACTCTTTATAGGTTCGGAAATACTTCAAGTAGCTCAGTGTGGTACAATTTGGCCTACTCCGAAGCCAAAGGAAGGATAAAGAAGGGTGACAGAGCGTGGCAAATAGGTTTCGGATCGGGCTTCAAGTGTAACAGTGTTGTTTGGCGTGCGCTAAGGACTGTCGATGCAGCCAAGGAAAAGAACGCCTGGACAGATGAGATAGAGGATTTCCCTGTTCATGTAACCTATTAATGGTTTTATATATCTTGTTTAAATACTATGTATAACCTAAACAGTAAACAATGGTCAGTAACTGAAACTATAAACTCAGTCAAAATCACTCTAGTATATCTGTATACGGATTGTGCACCTAATGTTTGTACAAGTACGCATCTAAAATTACAAAATTGTAAGTCAGATGGGGCACCATTGCACCAGTAAAAATTAGATCGTGATTATTAGGATAGTAATTACATTACGCAACATAATAATAAAAATATATTTGTTCATCATAATATAATTAACAATAAAATATGCAATGTACTATTTGGTTGCACAAGAACGACATTGGATAGATTATTTTTATTTTGAAGTGTATTTTCTACATACAATACTTAGCTCATGAGTATCTAATGATCCGAACAGTATGACATAATGATGATATGAAACAAAACAAAAATAAAGAAGGAGAGGTAAAGACATTACCTTGTAAAAGATGGTCACGTGAAGGAAATGTCTTGATGGCACAAAGCAATTGGAATGACAAATAATTGGAGTCGGACATTGCATCAATAGAGTTGAAGCAGCGAAGCTTTTTGAAAACTAAGCGATGGGCAGTGCGACGCGGCCTCACTTTCTTGCGTTAACCAGAGCGAGGCGACGCCCAACGCAAGAAAGTTGGCGCGTTTCACGCTGTGACGCAGGTTCAAGGTTATTTTGTCTCCTTTTTGGGTTTGAATTTGATTATTACGTCTAGGCTTTTTCTTATATCTATAAAAAGTCCTTAAACACAATTTTTACAATATTTTTGACCAAGAGAGAGCACGAAGCTGCCGTGAAGGCCGGAGTTCATCGGATTTCATCTTTTCTTCCACCAAACTTAGTAGTTTTTATTATCTTTTTATGATTATTATTGGACTACCATGTCTATGTAGAGCTAAATTTCACGTTCTAGAGTTGTGGCTCTTTCATGACTATTATTATTCGGATATTGATTTTGGTTTCTTGATTTATCGTATCGGTTTATTTATTCAATTTTACGCTTAATTATTTGATTGCTTGACCACCAATTGAATATTATTTACAAAATCTAGAATTGAACTCGAAAGTTGAAATTCTAGATTGCATATAGGATCGAGTAGAGCAAGTTCTGAAACCTAGGCATCAGGGAAGGGATTCGCAGTTAGGATAAACATATATTTATTGCCTTGCTTGGTTATTATACGGAAATTATAAATGCATTCTTGTTGATTCTAACTCTATAGACATATATGTGTTAGGTTAGCCTGAATAGACGAGTAAGAGATCGACAGATTCTTATGAGTAATATTAACTCTGTTAACCAATAAATTAGATGAATTAATTAGTTAATTCAACTGAAGAATACAATAGGATTTTAAGGTAGCCATAACTCTAGATCATTTTCATCGCATTGATAACGTAAAAATTTGTTCTTCTTTTGTTCAGAGTTCATTATTTATTTTAATTAGCTTAGAGTCAAATACTTCTTGGATTAATTCTTGTCTAGATAATTAGGATAGTCTAATTTAGTTAATAGTTGATAACAAGTCCTTGTAGGTTCGACACTATCTTATCACTCTATTACTTGATGATCGTGTATACTTGCATATACGTTTGGCCGTAATATTTTGGCCTTTGAATCTCAAGGGAGCTCCAAACTTACAGCTTGTTTAGATGGTTGTTATTTTTCATTTAATAATGTATCGTATAGTATTGTATTGTATCGTATAGTATTGTATTGTATTGTATTGTATCATTTTGATGTATATAATTTTGGGTAAATTGTAATGACTATCGTCGTTTTATGATGTCATGCATCAATAATATGAAAAATAAACTTACAATATTAAGAACAAGTAAGGTCTGAGGTAGAATTATTATCTAAAAGATAGCGTAAAGGATAAAATAGCATTATTTAAAAATAAAGAAGGGCAAGATGAGAGGAAAAAATAAGGTAACGATGCTATCACACCAAATTGGTTATTCCATAGAGTGGTACTGTGATGACCCAAAAGGTCATCACCTGTTTTAGAAATAAATTCTGTGTTTCGAGCCTTAAAGTCTCCCTTTTGTCTCACCTCGATATGCGTGTGCAATCCGGGCGTGTATCTGAAAAGCCATTATGTGAAAATCTGTAAAAATGATGAATTCTATTTTTAAAATAAATTTAAGTTGACTTCGGTCAATATTTTGGGTAAATGGACCCGGACCCATGATTTGATGGTCTCGGAGGGTCCGTAGGAAAATATGGGACTTGGGCGTGTGTCCGGAATCGAATTCCGAGGTCCCAAGCCCGAGAAATAAATTTTTGAAGAAAATTGTTTTCTGGAATATATAAGAGTTTTTGAAAATGAAAGATGTTTGAAATTGATGGTATCAGGCCCGTATTTTGATTCCGGAGCCCGGTACAAGTTTGAAATAATAGTTAGGTTGAATCTGTAAAATTTGGTAAAGATCGAAATTGGTTTGGTATAAAACGAACTTAAAGTTGAGAAATTGGAAATTTTGGTGTTCTTGAAAAATTTCATGAATTTGGGGTTTAATTCATAGTTGTTGATGTTATTTTGGTGATTTGATTATACGAGCAAGTCGGTATGATGCTTTAGGTTAGTGTGCATGTTTGGTTTGGAGCCCCGAGGGCTCGGGTGAGTTTGGATAGACCACGGAGTAGGATTGGACTTAGGGAAATGACTGTTGCAGATTCAGCTGTGTTGCAGGCTCTGATCTCGCAATTGCGAGCCCAACAGGCTTGGCAATTGTGAGGGATTGATCGCATTTGCGAAGAAAGCCTTGCCTGCCAGTGTTCACAATTGCGAACCTCCCTTCGCAAATGCGAAGCAATTAGGAAATGACCAGTATCGCAATTGCAACTAGTTGTTTGCAATTGTGAGGTTAGCAGAAAATGTCCAGGTTCGCATTTGCGAGCTTCGCAATTGCGATGCTCTTGTCGCAATTGCGACTTCTGCAACCAGTTAATTGGGATTTAGACGGATTTTTCCTCATTTTTCAAACTTTCTCAAAACCTAAACATCTTTGGGCGATTTTTCAAAGGCAACTCTTTTTCCAAACCGATTATACAAGCGAATTGGTGGTGGAAACAAGAGGTAAAGCGGTAGTTGAGGTTTGAATTATTTTCGTGGCATCGAGGTAAGTGTTTGGTCTAACCTTAGCTTGAGGGATTAGGAGTTGTGTCTTATTTGCTATGTGTTAATTGTGGAGTACGATGTATAGGCATGGTGATGAGTATCTATACATCGGTGTCAAGCATGTCTGTGGGTTAATTGTTGTGACTCCGTTGAGATTTATTCATGCTTAACATATTGATTATCATTGTTGGTTCCCTTGTCGGGATGTTATTGTTATGATATTGTCTCCCTTGCCGGGATGTTATTGTTATGACATTGTCTCCCTTGCCAGGATGTTATTATTTACGATATTATTTCCCTTGCCAGGATTATTTTGTGATTGATGTTGATTTGAAATGGAATCGGGTTGTACGCCTGCAACGAGGTACGTGAAATGGGAGCGGGTTGCACGCCTCCAACGAGATATGTGAAATGGGAGCGGGTTGCACGCTTGCAACGAGATATGTGAAATGGGATCGGGTTACACGCCTGCAACAAGAAAGAAATGAAGTGAATAGTGTGTTTGTTTTCCTCATTATTGTTGGCAATTAAATTCTGTTTTCTTTACATTCCTTTTTGATATTCTGTTATTATCTGATACTCCCCGCAACATGTTCTTTCCCCTTCCCATCTTTACTGTGAATATCTGATTTTATTTTCCGTTGTATATGATTTAACTGCACAGGTTTATTTAGTAGTCTGGTCCTAGCCTCGTTACTACTTCGCTGAGGTTAGGCTAAGCACTTACCAGCACATGGGGTCGGTTATGCTGATACTACACTCTGAATTGTGTGCAGATACTGGTACCAGAGCGTTTGGACCGTAGTGACGTTGCTGCCTTCAGTCCAACAGGCCACCCAAGGTAGTCCTGCAGGCGTCCGCGGGCCTTGGCATCTCCTTCTATCATTCCTTTTCTGTTTTTACTTATTCAGAGACAGATTCATGTATTTTTATTTAGACCTTATTTATAGTAATCTTAGACAGTCAGTGAAATTGTGACACCAAATTCTGAGTAGAGTAGTATGTAGACTTCCGCAGTTTGTATTAAGTTAAATTATCAAATTTTCTCTTCCGCTTTATTAATTCCTCTATTTGTATGATATCTACTCATCACTGGTAATGGTTTAAAACTAGAAAATGGTTAAGAAATTAGAATTATTTGGCTTTCCTAGCTTTCACTAGTATGCACCATCACGACTCCCGAGGGTGGAAAATTTGGGTCGTGACAAGTTGTTATTAGAGCTCTAGGTTACTTAGGTCTCACAATTCACGGACAAGATTAGTAGAGTCTGAGGGATCAATACAGAGACGTCTGTATTTATCCATCAGAGGCTACAGAGTTAGGAAAAACTTTGCATCTATTCTTCTCTGTCGTATGATTTTGTTCTCTCACTACTAAATTGAACCCTCTACTCTTGTTCTTTCACGAATGGCGAGGTCACGTACCGCTTCTTCAGTCGAGCGGCAGTTCATATCGGCGATGGATCAACTACATTTTTAGACACCTTGTAGAGATTGGACAGGTTTACCAAGCTCTTCACTACCACTTTCAGCGATTCATCTTTTAAGGATCCCCAAGATTATTTAGACGGCTGTCATGAGGTTCTCAGGAACATGGGGATAGTGGAGACCAATGGGGTCGAATTTGCCGCTTTTCGCTTGTCTGGATCCGCCTAGACTTGGTGAAGAGATTATTGTTTGGCTAGACCAGCTGAGTCAACAACTTTGACTTGGGATTAGTTTTCTCAGCTATTTTTGGAGAAGTTTCTTCCTATCACTCAAAGGGAGAACTATCGGAGGCAATTTGAGTGTCTTTAGCAGGGTTCTATGACTGTTACTCAGTACGAGACAAGATTTATTGACATGGCTCGTCATGCTCTTCTTATATTTCCCACTGAGAGAGAGAGAGTGAGGAGGTTCATTGAGGGACTCATTCAGCCTATTCGATTGCAGATGGCTAAGGAGATGGAGAGTGAGATTTCTTTTCAAGAGGCGTCCAATGTGGCCAGGAGAGTTGAGATGGTTCTATCATGGGGGGTGGTCAGGGGTTAGACAAGAGACCTCGTCATTCTGCTAGGTTCAGTGGTGCCTCGTCTGGAGGCAAGGATTCTTTTGGTAGGGGCTATCCTCCTAGGCCGTTTCAGTCAGCACTTCAGGTTTCTCATGGTACTTCAGGTGGCCATAGTTCTCACATGCAATATTATGATCAGCAGCCTTATAGTGCATCGTCATCTCCTATCAGTGCACCTCTGCTTTAGAGTTTTCAAGGTCTTCAGTTCTGGCAGCTGAGGGCTTGTTTTACTTGTGGCGACATGAGGCATATTGCTAGATATTACCCTCGAGCATCGAACAGTTCTCAGCACTAGGGTTCCTATGCCATGGTTCAAGCATCGAGTGTTCCACTGCCTACCCAGCCAACTAGAGGTGGAGCTGGAGGTGCTAGAGGTGGAGGTAGAGGTATTAAAAGTGGAGCTCAGGACGCTAGAGGTGGAGGCCAACTAGCAGCAAGCCTGAGGCTGAGGCTTCTGATGCAGTTATCACAGGTACTGTTTTGCTTTGTAGTAGAGATGCTTTAGTTCTATTGATCCAGGATCTACATACTCCTATGTGTCATCTTATTTTGTACCATATTTGGTCATGCCTAGTAATTCTTTGAGTGCTCATGTATATGTTTCTACACCGGTGGGTGATTCTATTATGGTAGATCATGTCCATCGTTCATGTATAGTTGTGAATGGGGGTCTTGAGACTCGAGTAGACTTATTACTTTTGGACATGGTTGATTTTGATGTCATATTGGGGATGGACTGGTTATCACCTTACCACGCTATCTTGGACTGTCATGACAAGAATGTGACCTTAGACTTGCCGGGGTTGCCTCGTTTAGAGTGGAGAGAGACTCCTGGTCATTCTACCCGTAGTATTATCTCATATATGAAGGCTCGACGTATGGTCGAGAAGGGGTGTTCAGCTTATTTGGCATATGTTCGTGATTATAGTACCGAGGTTCCTTCTATTGATTCTGTGCATGTTGTTCGTGAGTTCCCTGAGGTATTTCTTTCAGACCTGCCGGGTATGCCACCCGACAGGGATATTGACTTCTGCATTGATTTGGCTCTGGGCACTCAACCCATTTCTATTCCGTTATATCGTATTACCCCGCTTGAGTTGAAGGAGAAGTTGCAAGACTTGCTTGATAAAGGCTTCATTAGACCCAATGTCTCGCCTTGGGGTGCACCGGTGTTGTTTGTTAAGAAGAAAGACGGATCAATGAGGATGTGTATAGATTACCGGCAGTTGAACAAGGTTATAATCAAGAATAAGTATCCATTACCGAGGATTGATGATTTGTTAGATCAGCTTTAGGGTACCAAGTATTCTCGAAGATTGACTTGAGATCTGGCTACCATCAGTTGAGGATTAGGACATCTGATGTCCCTAACACAACTTTCTGCATTGGTACGGGCATTATGAGTTCTTGGTGATGTCATTCGGGTTGACAAATGCCCCAGCAGCTTTTATGGATTTGATGAACCGAGTATTCAAGCCTTACTTGGACTCGTTCGTGATAATCTTCATTGATGATATTTTGATTTATTCCCGCAGCCAGGAAGAGCATGAGCAGCATCTGAGGGTTGTTCTTCAGACATTGAGAGATAGTCAGTTGTATGCTAAGTTTTTGAAGTGTTAGTTCTGGTTGAGTTCAGTTACGTTCTTGGGTCATGTCATATCAGCAGAGGGTATTCAGGTAGATCCGAAGAAAATAGAGGCAGTCAAGAACTGGCCTAGACCCGCATCAGCTATAGAGATCCGGAGTTTCTTGAGTTTGACAGGCTATTACCATTGGTTTGTGGAGGGATTTTCATCTTATGCATCCCCAATGACCAGGTTAACCCAGAAGGGTGTCTAGTTCAGGTAGTCGGATGAGTGTGAGGCGAGCTTTCAGAAGCTCAAGACAGCTTTGACTACGGCGCCGGTGTTGGTTTTGCCCATATGTTCAGGGCCATATATAGTTTATTGTGATGCATCTCGTATTGGACTTGGTGCAGTGTTGATGCAGGATGGCAAGGTCATTGCTTATGCTTCGCGATAGTTGAAGATTCATGAGAAGAATTATCCAGTTCATGATTTGGAGTTAGCTACCATTGTTCACGCGTTGAAGATTTGGAGGCAATATCTGTACGGCGTGTAATATGAGGTGTTCACGGATCACAAGAGTCTACAATACTTTTTCAAGTAGAAGGAGCTAAATTTGAGGCAGAGAAGGTGGTTGGAGCTACTAAAGGACTATGATATCACCATCTTATACCATCCGAGAAAGGCCAATGTGGTGGCCGATGCTTTGAGTAGGAAGTCAGCCAGTATGGGCAGTCTTGCGTATATTTCGATCGGTGAGAGACCGCTTGCTTTGGATGTTCAGGCTTTGGGCAACCAGTTTGTGAGGTTGGATATTTCTTAGCCCAGCGGGGTGTTAGCTTACACAGTCGCTCGTTCTTTTTTATTGGAGCGTATCCGAGATCGATAGTATGATAATCCTCATTGGTGTGTCCTTAGGGACACAGTGCAGCACGGAGGTGCCAAGTAGGTCACATTAGGAGATGATGGAGTTTTGAGGCTGCAGGGTCGAGTTTGTGTGCCTAATGTGGATGGACTTCGAGAGTTGATTTTAGAGGAGGCCCATAGTTCCCGGTACTCTATTCATCCGGGCGCCACTAAGATGTATCACGATATGCGACAGCATTATTGGTGGAGGAGGATAAAGAATGACATTGTTGCATATATGGCTCAGTGTTTGAATTGTCAGCAGGTAAAGTACGAGCATCAGAGACCTGATGGTTTGTTTCAGAAGATCTAGATTCCCGAGTGGAAATGGGAGCGGATCACTATGGATTTCATTGTTGGACTCCCGCAGACTCGGAGGAAGTTCGACGTAGTGTGGGTTATTGTTGATAGACTGACCAAGTCAGCACATTTCATTCATGTGGCAGTCTCCTATTCTTCTGAGAGGTTAGCTGAACTCTATATCTGGGAGATTGTTCGTCTTCATGGTGTGCCCGTGTCTATCATTTCTAACCGAGGTACATAGTTTACCTTGCATTTCTGGAGGGCAGTTCAACGAGATTTGGGCACACGGGTCGAGTTGAGCACAGCATTTCATCCTCAGACGGATGGGCAATCCGTGCACACCATTCAGATCTTGGAAGATAGGCTCTAAGCTTGTGTCATTGACTTTGGAGGCTCGTGGGATCAATTCTTGCCCTTATCAGAATTTTCCTACAATAAAAGCTACCAGTCGAGTATCCAAATGGCTCCTTATGAGGCTTTATATGGTAGGTGGTGTCGGTCACCGGTTGGATGGTTTGAGCTAAGAGAGGCTCAGTTGTTGGGTATGGATCTAGTACATGATACCTTGGACAAGGTTAGGATTATTTAGGATAGGCTTCGTACAGCTCAGTCCAGGCAACAGAGTTATACCGATTGTAAGGTTCGTGATTTGGCATTCATGGTCGGTGAGTTGGTTTTGCTTCAGGTGTCGCCTATGAAGGGCGTGATGAGATTTGGAAAGAAGGGCAAGCTTAGCCCTAGATTCATTGGCCCGTTTGAGAATCTTGATCAAGTGGGCGAGGTGGCTTACAGACTTGCATTGCCACCGAGCTTATCAGCCGTGCATCCAGTGTTTAATGTGTCCATGCTTTGGAAGTATCACGGTGATCCATCCGACGTGTTAGATTTCAGCACTGTCCAATTGGACAAGGACTTGTCCTATGAGGAGGAGCCGGTATCTATTCTAGACCGACAGGTTCGTCAGTTGAGATCAAAGAATTTTCCTTCTGTTTGTGTTCAGTGGATGGGTCAGCCTGTTGAGGCATTAACCTGGGAGTCCGAGTTCGATATGCGGAGCCGTTATCCCCATCTTTTCTCCGACTCAGGTACTTCCTTCTTATGTTCGTTCGACGACGAAAGGTTGTTTTAGAGGTGGAAAATGTGATGACCCAAAAGGTCATCACCTATTTTAGAAATAAACTCTGTGTTCTGAGGCCTTAAAGCCTCCTTTTTGTCTCACCTCGATATGCATGCGCAGTTCGGGCGTGTATCTGGAAAGTCATTATGTGAAAATCTGTGAAAATGATGAATTTTATTTTTAAAATGAATTTAAGTTGACTTCGGTCAACATTTTAGGTAAACGGACCCGGACTCGTGATTTGATAGTCTCAGAGGATCCGTAGGAAAATATGGGACTTGGGCGTGTGCCCGGAATCGAATTCCGAGGTCCCAAGCCCGAGAAATGAATTTTTGCAGAAAATTATTTTCTGGAATATATAAGAGTTTTAGGAAATGAAAGATGTTTGAAATTGCTGGTATCGGGCCCGTATTTTGGTTCCGAAGCCCGGTACAAGTTTGAAATAATAGTTAGGCTGAATCTGTAAAATTTGGTAAAGATCGGAATTGGTTTGGTATAAAACGGACTTAAAGTTGAGAAATTGGAAATTTTGGTGTTCTTGAAAAATTTCATGAATTTGGGTTTAATTCATAGTTATTGATGTTATTTTAATGATTTGATTGCACGAACAAGTCCGTATGATGTTTTTAGGTTAGTGTGCATGTTTGGTTTGGAGCCCAAAGGCTCGGGTGAGTTTTGGATAAGCCACAGAGTGGAATTGGACTTAGGGAAATGATTGTTGCAGATTCAGCTGTGTTGCAAGCTCTGATCTAGCAATTGCGAGGTCAGGCTTCGCAATTGCGAGCCCAACAGGCTTGGCAATTGTGAGGGATTGATCGTATTTGCGAAGAAAGCCTTGTCTGCTAGTGTTCGCAATTGCAAACCTCCCTTTGCAAATGCGAAGCCATTAGGAAATGCCCAGTATCGCAATTGCAACTAGTTGTTCGCAATTGTGAGGTTAGCAGAAAATGTCTAGGTTCGCAAATGCGAGGCCTTTTTTGCATTTGCGAGCTTCGCAATTGCGATGCTCTTGTCGCAATTGCGACTTCTGCGACCAGTTAATTGGGATTTAGACGGATTTTTCCTCATTTTTCAAACTTTTTCAAAACCTAAACATCTTTGGGCGATTTTTCAAAGGCAACTCTTTTTCCAAACTGATTATACAAGCGAATTGGTGGTGGAAACAAGAGGTAAAGCGGTAGTTGAGGCTTGAATTATTTTCGTGGCATCGAGGTAAGTGTTTGGTCTAACCTTAGCTTGAGGGATTAGGAGTTGTGTCTTATTTGCTATGTGTTAGTTGTGGAGTACGATGTATAGGCATGGTGACGAGTATCTATACGTCGGTGTCAAGCATGCCTGTGGGTCTAGTGTTGTAATTTTTGTGACTCCATTGAGATTTATTCATGCTTAACATGTTGATTATCATTGTTGGTTCCCTTGTCGGGATGTTATTGTTATGATATTGTCTCCCTTGCCGGGATATTATTGTTATGACATTGTCTCCCTTGCCGGGATGTTATTGTTTACGATATTATTTCCCTTGCCAGGATTATTTTGTGATTGATGTTGATTTGAAATGGAATCGGGTTGTACGCCTGCAACGAGGTACGTGAAATGGGAGCGGGTTGCACGCCTCCAACGAGATATGTGAAATGGGAGCGGGTTGCACGCCTGCAACGAGATATATGAAATGGGATCGGGTTGCACGCCTGCAACAAGAAAGAAATGAAGTAAATAGTGTGTTTGTTTTCCTCATTATTGTTGGCAATTAAATTCTGGTTTCTTTACATTCCTTTTTGATATTCTGTTATTATCTGATACTCCCCGCAGCATGTTCTTTACCCTTCCCATCTTTACTGTGAATATCTGCTTTTATTTTTCGTTGTATATGATTTAACTGCACAGGTTTATTTAGTAGTCTGGTCCTAGCCTCGTCACTACTTCGCTGAGGTTAGACTAAGCACTTACCAACACATGAGGTCGGTTGTGCTGATACTACACTCTGTACTGTGTGCAGATACTGGTACCAGAGCGTTTGGACCGCAGTGACGTTGCTGCCTTCAGTACAACAGGCGACCCAAGGTAGTCCTGCAGGCGTCCTTGGGCCTTGGCGTCTCCTTCTATCATTCCTTTTCTGTTTTTACTTATTCAGAGACAGATTCATGTATTTTTATTCAGACTTTATTTGTAGTAATCTTAGATAGTCTGTGAAATTGTGACACCCAATTCTGAGTAGAGTTGTATGTAGACTTCCGCAGTTTGTATTAAGTTAAATTATCAGATTTTGTCTTCCGCTTTATTAATTATTCCGCTATTTGTATGATATCTACTCATCATTGGTAATGGTTTAAAACTGGAAAAAAGTTAAGAAATGAGAATTATTTGGCTTGCCTAGCTTTCACCAGTAGGTGTCATCATGACTCCCGATGATGGAAAATCCGGATCGTGATAGGTACTTTTCGTTGTTACGTAACGAGGGATTTATTCCAAGGCTTAATTTTCTGCCCTTAGGGCGTGAGATCAAGCCCAAGGTATTGCATTTTTTTAACTAGTCTGTATATTCTTTCTCATTTTTTCTTTTTTCTTTTTTCCTTTTTTTTCTTCTTCTTTACTTTCTTATCCTTGTTTCTTCTTTTTTTTTTTCCTTTTCTTCAATTGTTGCTGATTCTTTTTTCCTTATGTGTTCCTATTGATTTTTTAAATTTTTATAAATTTTTGCTACTGTTTCAAAGTTTATAATTTCTGCCTGGAAAAACAAAAACTTTCTAGTGTTTATTAGTGAAGATTTATGCTTTGCTCACCATAATTATTAAATTATTTATTTTATTGATTTGTTAATATAAACTAAAAAGACGAATAACCCGAACCGAAACACAAAAGAGATCAAGTCAAAATCCAAAGCAATATGGCACCCGTAACCTTAAAATTCCGGATCCGCCTCCGAGGATAATTTTAAGCCACTATAAAAAGATGAAAGGTGAGTTTGAACCTTTTTTCTCAAAGTATTTGGACCGGTGAAGTTCACATATTTCACGCAGGAGCTCCATTAATGAAAAGGACAAATATATCATTAGAATATGAATGGACCAAAAAATATAACAGAAGGCAAAGTTGAGCATTTCTAGTTATACAGTGGCTAATTTTTGGACCTTTTCCCTCGTTATAATTTTGCTTGAAGAACACAACTGGCAGAAGATATCAGCAAAACTAAAAATAATAAAAATAAAGTATAGTTTCTCTGCCAAAAGCGATAAACATTGAGATAAAAAACGTAACATATAGAATCACTTGTATCACATTGAAATAAGCATTTCCTCTTCTGTTTACTTTTAATGTTTTTCAATTGTGTCTTGAAGAACATAATTAATTGATGTTGTTTGTTCAATGTAGTTTCTCAATGTGCAAATTTTTTTGATTCGCTTTTCTGCTGTCTAATTTCGGACGTATAAGACTTAATTATATTTATCATTAATCCACGTTATCTATCATACTAGGTAGTGGTAGAAAGTTTTATTTTTTTTATCAAAATTTGATTTGATATAAAGTTACAATAACAAAAGTTGAGACATTTAAGTAACTATCAAATCAAATAACAATACTAACTGATGGATATTATCTACATTCATATAGAAATAAAATATCCATTCTTGGATGTTGCATGGTTACAAGTTGGCACATTCTTTACACTGATGAGAATACTATTTACATACAGATAAAATGTGATGCATTCAAAAGCTATAATTAGTCTTCTTTGCAGTCTTTGACAAAAGATAACAGCAATGTAGGCACCTGTAAAAGCAATAAATAATGATCAAATGTCAATCACCGTATAATATGAAAGTAACAATTTATGCCAATACAAATACTTGTACTCAATATTCTCATCAATGTGTGCATCAATATCAGCACCTCTCTCAACCGTATACATAAAAAGCTCTCTTCTTGCAAAAAGGCCACAAATTTTGCAAGTAACTTAAATCTCACATGGTTATTAATAGCTAATGCACCATTAAACGGAGGAAGAGTACGAAGAAAGAGAGAGAAAGAAGTGTAGAAGTGTCAAATGTAGTTTGTTTGACTCAAAAGATGTTGAGACCTTTTTGAATAAATCAATCGAAGATGAAGGGGTAAATCGTAACTGAAGATAATAATCTCTAGAATAATGATAGGTAAAAGGAAGAGAATTACAGAGCTTCTTTTCATTCAAAATTGGTATCTCTAGAATAATGATAGGTAAAAGGAAGAGAATTACGGAGTTTCTTTTCATTCAAGATTGGTAAGTTTTTTCTCTGTCCCTCTTTACAAGGTCTTTTGTCTCCCTTATATACTAGAAAGGAAACCTTCCCAATCGTAAGAAACCAAAAATACCAGGAATATTCTTAATGTCCCATAATGGGTTTACACTTCTACTAGGGTTGTACGGTTTCTCCTTTCGCCTTGGGGTCGTCTTCCTTGGGACACCGGTTCGGAGTTACCCGGTCGTTTGTCGTACTCGTTATAGGTCATGGTCGGTCAAATTTGGACCCATACAATTAGTCCCTCCGCTTGTCGAGATCGCGACCGGATGCGTCCTCAATGAACGGACTTCATGCATTCTCCTAGAGAAATTTGACCTGTGGGAACATTATGACGTGGCCAATGGGAGATGGTCGTCATGCTCAGCAAAATGTCGTGTGGTACACTTCTCCGGGAAGTGATGTCAGCCTTACGTGTGTCATCATCACGCAGGTTTTCGAGGGGGGTAACGGCTTGGTGCTTCGATTCTTGTGCTATTTCGAAGCCTGTCGCCTCGATTCTGGCGCCTCCCAATCCTATAAATAGGTGGAGGATTTGATTTTTTGAAAAACTTTAGCCATTCCTCTCTTGAAGACCTCTCTCTCTCTTTCCCTCTTGCTCTCATATCCTTCTATATTTCTTTCGTTCCTCAACTGAAGCTTCTTCTTCCTTCCTCCTTTTGTGTTGATACTCCTTTAAACGATATTATGCCGAGGTCTCGTCATTATCGCGAAGAGGTTCCTGAAGCCACCCCGTCATCCACGGTGCCTCCTTTTGACATCGGAGATGTGGTGGTAGAAGAGAGTGACAGCCTTCCTACAGTAGAGGAGCTACTACCGAGGAACCCCTCATCCCGGAGTGACTTCCTCAAAGATCCACCTCCTACCCCGAACCCCGTATTTTCTGAGACGGAGCAGGTCCATATTGATGCCCTTCGTATAAAGTATGGCATTCCTGCTCATATAGAAATGATTCCAGCGGGGAGAGATTACGTGGACGTCCACAGACTTGGATACTGTGCTTTCTATGAGTATCCTTTTATGATCGGTTATACCTTTCCTCTACTCCCCTTAGCGGAAGAATTCTGCAGATTTTACCAAGTTTGCCCCGCACAACTTTCGCCATACACGCTCAAGGTGCTTCTGCTATTGACTAAGTATGTAGAGTTGGGGGAGTTTAGCGTTTCTGTCCACCACCTTTTGCACCTGTTCACGCCTAGTTTCCTCAGGGGTACCATGGTACATTTGAGGCTTCGTGGTACGAAGGGCTGGTGGTTGGAACAGACGACCAGGTGAGCCGCAAATTCTGGCACAAGTACTTCTTTGTCAAGACCGAGCACGTCGTTGTTGACTCCGCCAGATTTCCGGAGTGGTGGAATGGAGCTCGTAAGTGTCGTCATTCGTTATGTTCCTCTCTCTTCTGTATTTACTATAAAGCTTATTCACTTGCCGTTTTGCATCTATAGGTCGTCCACCTCGCCCCATTGCGGGTATCAGAGATTGGGTAGCCCGCCTGTTGCCTCATGCAGCAGAAACTCGAACTTGGCCCGACTTCGTGCAGCGTTATGGCCGTAAAGTTTCCTCAGGTAAACGTCTTACTTATTACTTCTTTAGCCATGCGACCTTACTTAATAGTACGAACTTCTATGATGACAGGTCGAGGTGCTTCCAGGTGGAGGGCGCCAGTCCCCTCTTTTCAACAAGCCGTTACCACTGCAGATACGCAGTTTGTCTTGAGTGAGTCTATTCGAGAGGGTCGTCCTCAACCTATCCAATTGGGGGATCCGTCTCGAGTCGTGGCCGCGAGGGAAGAGGTTTCTTCGGTACCGGCCGCACATCCTTTGGATGAATCCTCTAACGGGGACGAGCCGTTGTCGAGGAAAATGAGGAGGCTTGAGCTAGAGAAAGGCGTGGCTACGGACGTTGATGGCAGCGAGGCGTCCCGGACATCCCCTGTGCCTGTGTTCATGGTCGATGCCATTTTGTCGGGGAGATCTCCCCAAGTGGAGGGCATTGGCCCAGGAGTTAGTTCAGTGCGCTCTGTTGAGGGTGGTGCGTCGTCCAACGTTGGGGGGCATCGTGTACGACTCAGGTTCGGATATCGACCTAGAGGATGTTAATGAATTTGTGGGTCACCATACCCATGTGGAGGTTAGGATGGACGGATCCGACCGTCATGTGGTCGTTCCGGGGAACTACAACTTGCTACTGAACAGCGAGCAAGTGGCATCGGCCCTAGCTCCTCTATGTGCAGCTCCTGAAAGCGAGATGCTTAGGGCGATGAGCGACGTGGAGTTATCTCAGAAGGTCGCTGGTATGGCCCTGCAGGTAGGTGCCTTTCCTTCTCTTTTCGTTGTTGGGTTGGTGCGATAATCGTCATTTTATACTTTGTTTCTGACCTCTTCCCTTCTTTTTTGTCAGACCCTCGTCATGGAGGTAGAGAGAGAGCGTCGAGAGAGGATACGTAAGGGCCTTTTATGAGAAGATGTCGTCCAAATATCATCAGTATCGGGCTAAGCACCGAGTGATGGCCGACATTTATCATTAGGACCCTGAGTTTCAAGTTTTTCGTGAGGGGATCAAGCAGCGGGAGGACCAGTTGGAGCGCAAGATTGAGGAGCTGAGGGATAGGGATAAAGAGCTCATGAAGGTTGTCGCCCGTAACAGTGAGTTGGAGGCCTCCCTTAAGGCGAAGGAGGACGAGCTCGAGTTGAGCAGGGGGGTGGGGGGTGACGGCTGAGAATGCCGACTTACAAGCGAAGGTGGCCGACTTGACCACTGGGTTGAGTACTAAGGTAGCGAGGATTGAGGGGCTTAAGGGCGAGCTGAACGTTAGCGCTGATAAGTTGGCGGCAGCTATTTCTGAATCGATATCTTTAGAAGATGCCCTCCGCATTTCTAGATCCGAGTTGACTGAGGAGAAGGAAGCCTCTGGTCGTCGGGTGGCAGGGCTCGAAGGGCGTGTCAAAAAACTGGAGGCGGAGCTGACCACACTAAACGGACAAATGGCCTCGCTGAGGGCGGAGGATGCGCGTCGACGTTCTCAGCCTTCTACGTCTCGCGCCTCAGCCGATCCGGTTGTGCCCCGTCGTTTATACGAGTTGTGGGTCCATGTGGAGGCTCGGCTTGATATGTATAAGGCTTTTCACTCCGAGGGAAGGGCTACTGAGGCGGAGGTTCAGGTTGTGCACGCCGAAGCTCGTGCAGCTAGTGAGTCATGCGGGTACAACCCCCTCACACTTGACGAGGATGATTTCAACTCTGATGATGCGAATTGCCTTGCTTCATATTCGTGGTACGAAGACTCTTACCCCGCTGGGGATGATGTGTAGTCTTAGTTTGTATTTGCTTTTGTTTAGGGATTTTTGCACGGGTCGTACTTGGGCCCGTTTGTAGGGGCCAGTGTAAATGATGTTTTGCTGTAATGTAAAATTTACTTTTGTCGGCTTGTTTTGTTCTTGCATTCATCGCACACATGATATCGTTGACGCCCTCGGCTATTGGGATGTTGCTTCAAACTGTCATCGAGGCGGGATCACGTCGTAGTTCCAACGAGGTCGAACTTATGTTTTCGTCGATGGCCTTGGCCAGTGGGGTGCTGCTTCGACCTGTCGTCGAAGTAGAATCCCGTCGTGGTTCGAACTTACATTGTTGTTGATGGCCTTGGCCATTGGGATGTTGCTTCGAACTGTCATCGAAGTAGAATTCCATCGTGGTTGGAACGAGGTCGAACTTACATTGTCGTTGATGGCCTTGGCCATTGGGATGTTGCTTCGGACTGTCGTCGAAGTAGAATTCCGTCGTGGTTTGAACGAGGTCGAACTTACATTGTTGTCGATGGCCTTGGCCATTGGGATGTTGCTTCGGATTGTCGTCGAAGTAGAATCCCATCGTGGTTCGAACGAGGTCGAACTTACATTGTTGTCGATGGCCTTGGCCATTGGGATGTTGCTTCGAACTGTCGTCTAAGTAGAATCCCGTCGTGGTTCGAACGAGGTCAAACTTACATTATCGTCGATGGCCTTAGCCACTGGGATGTTGCTTCGAACTGTCGTCGAATTAGAATCCCATCGTGGTTCGAACGAAGTTGAACTTACATTATCGTCGATAGCCTTGGTCATTGGGAGGTCGAACTTACATTATTGGCGATGGCCTTAGCCACTGGGATGTTGCTTCGAATTGTCGTCGAAGTAGAATCTCGTCGTGGTTCGAACGAGGTCGAAGATATTGCTTCGAACTGTCATCGAAGTAGAATCCCGTCGTGGTTCGAACGAGGTCGAACTTACATTATCGGCGATGGCCTTGGCCATTGGGATGTTGCTTCAAACTGTCGTCGAAGTAGAATCCCGTCGTGGTTCGAACGAGGTCGAACTTACATTATCGTCGATGGCCTTGGACATTGGGATGTTGCTTCCGTCGTGGTTCGAATGAGGTGGAACTTACATTATTGGAGATTTGATTGTATTCCCGTAAGGAGACGTCACATGTCGACTAGTGGAGATCTGGTTCTACACATACAATGGAGGTTTGATTCCATAGATACAATAGAGATTTGATTTCGTACTTACAATGGAGATTTGATTCCGTACATACAATGGAGATTTGATTCCGTACATACAATGGAGATTTGATTATGTATATGTAGTCCCTTCATTACTTCGATCCGGAGGTCATATCGACGGGTCGAGGTAATGAACAGCATGTCGCTCCTTAAGGTGTCCCCCTTGCCTCCTCGTTAAAAAACTCTCGGGAAAACCCGATTGGAACAAAAACCGGGTGAGGGAAAAAGAGTACGACTTAGGTGACACCTTCTTTTAGAAGTGGAAGTACTTGAGATAGGCGACGTTCCAGTTGTTTTGGAGTAGTTTTCCTTCCATTGTTTCTAGCTGGAACGCTCCTTTATTTGCTGCTGCTACGATTTTGTATGGTCCGTCCCAGTTCGTTCCCAATTTCCTTCATTAGGGTCTTTTGACGCTTGTGTTTTGGTCTTGAGGACGTAGTCGCCAACTTTGAGTGGTCGCACCTTGGCTCTCTTGTTGTAGTATCTTTCTACTTGCTACTTCTGGGCTACCATTCTTATGTGGGTCGTGTCTCTTCGTTCTTCAACTTCATCCAGATCTTGTAGCCTGCTTTCATCGTTGCCTATTCTGCTCTCGTTGGAGTATCTCAAACTAGGCTCCCCGACCTCGACGGGTATGACTGCATCGGTCCCATAGACCAGTGAATATGGTGTTTCTCCTGTGTTGGTTTTTGGCGTAGTGCGGTATGCCCATAATACTTCCGGTAGTAGCTCAGGCCATAGCCCTTTAGCTTCCCCAAGCTTCTTTTTCAATATGTTCAATATTACTTTATTGGAGGATTCGACTTGACCATTGGCGGCTGGGTGGTATGTCCTGAAGAGTATTCGTTTGATGCGCCACTTTTCGAAAAACTTTGTCATTCTTTTTCCGATGAACTAAGGTCCGTTGTCACAGCTGATTTCTTCGGGGTTGCCAAAACGGCATATAATGTTTTTCCATATGAAGGCGACGACCTCCTGCTTGCGTATCTGAGAGTATGCACCTGCTTCCACCCATTTAGAAAAGTAGTCAGTTAAAACCAAAAGGAAGCGTACCTTACCTCGTCCTGCTGGGAGGGGGCCAACTATGTCCATTCCCCACTTTATGAACGGCCATGGCGAAGTAACGGAATGAAGGAGCTCCCCTGCTTGGTGTATCATAGGGGCGTACTTTTGGCATTGTTCATATCTCCTGACATAGTCGGCGGCTTCTTTTTTCATTGTAGGCCAGTAGTATCCGGCGCGAATGAGGCATCGGACGAGGGCACGGTTTCCTGTGTGGGTGCCACAGTGCCCTTCGTGTACATCTTCCAGCACTTGCCTTGTTTGATGTGGCCCAAGACATTTGGCTAGAGGGCCGCCAAACGTTCTTTTGTAGAGATCGCCATTTACTAGGCTATACCGGGCTGCCTCGACGTGGTCTATTGCGGAATGAAGGAGGGTGACCACGTTTTCTTTGTTGATATTCTTGGTGGCCGCAGCTAGTTTGGCGAGGCCATCTTCTTCGATATTTTGCGCCCTGGGTATTTGGTCGAGGCGGCATTCATCAAATTCTGGCAGTAGTTTGTGGATTTATGACTGGTATCTTTGTAGCCTCTGCTCTTTGATTTGGAAAGTCCCGGTGACCTGATTCACCACGAGTTGGGAGTCGCAGTGGAGGACGAGTCGTCGAGCGCCATATTTGAGGGCTAACTTCAAACTTGCAATCACAGCTTCATACCCGACCTCGTTGTTAGTCATCTCGGGGTATCGTATGGACTGTCGAATTACTTCGCCTGTAGGGACCTTGAGGACGAGTCCCAGTCCCGATCCCGAGGCATTATAGGCACCACCGGTGTAGAGGACCTACAGGTCGATATGTGTAGAAGAGCAGAGTGCTTCCTGTTCTACCTCGGGCAATATTTTCGTGCAGAAATCAGCGAAAGTCTGCGAGCACCTGCGACTTGATGGCAGTTCATGGTTGGTACGTTATGTCGTGCTCGCTTAGTTCTATAACCCATTTGGCTAGTCTACCAGATAGTTCAGGTTTTTGTAGGATACCCCTTAGGGGGAAGGTTGTCACCACTTTTATGGGGTGACATTGGAAGTACGGTCTAAGCTTCCGTGAAGCTATGACAAATGCCAGAGCTAGTTTTTCAAGGTGAGGGTACCTCGTCTCGGCATCGATTAAAGTTTTGCTGACTTAGTAAATCGAAGACTGCGTACCTTTATTTTCACGGACCAAGATGGCGCTTACCGCAACTTCGGAAACTGCTAGATACACATGTAGGCATTCACCTTGGTCTGCTCTGACGAGCAGTGGTGGCGAGGATAGATACGTTTTCAGCTTTCTCAGGGTGTCGATGCATTCATCGTTCCATTGCAACCCGTGGTCTTTCCTTAGTACATTGAAGAATTTATGGCATCTATCCGAGGATAGCGAAATGAACCTTGATAGGGTGGTTATTCGTCCCGTTAACTTCTGCACCTGCTTTTTGCTGGTCAATATTTCCGGTATTGCATCGATGGCCTTGATTTGATCTGGGTTGACCTCGATTCCCCTTTGTGACACTAGGAAACCGAGGAAGTTTCCAGAAGTCGCGCCAAAGGCGCACTTTTTGGGATTCAGTTTCATTCCGTACTGCCTTAGTATTTCGAAGGCTTTCTTCAGATGACCAATGTGATCTTCTTTCTTTGCTGACTTCACTAGCATGTCATCAATGTAAACCTCCATTGTCTTACCGGGTTGTTCTTTGAACATTTTGGTGACCAACCTTTAATACATGGCCCCTGCATTCTTAAGCCCGAACGGCATCACCTTGTAGCAGTACGTACCTTGGTGAGTGATGAAAGTGGTCTTTTCTTGATCTTCTTCAGCCATTAGAATTTGATTATAACCGGAGTACGCGTCCAAGAAGCTCAGTAGTTCGTGCCCCGCTGTTGCATCAATAAGTTGGTCGTTGTGGGGGTAACGGGAAAGAGTTCTTCGGGCATGCTTTGTTCAAATCGGTGAAGTCGACACACATTCGCCACTTCCCGTTCTTCTTTTTGACCATGACCACATTGGTGACCCATTGGGGTATTTCGATTCTCTGATGGAACCGTTGGCGAGTAATTTATCAACTTCTTCGCTGACCGCCTCATTGATTGCGGCATTGAACTTTCTCCTCATTTGTCGTACCGGTGGATAAAGTGGATCGACATTTAGCTTGTGTGTGGCTATTTCCCTTGGGATTCCTGGCATATCTGAGTGGGCAAAAGCAAATAAATCGGCGTTGTTAGTTAAAAACTCACGATACTCACCTGGCTCCGATAGGTTGTGCCCAACATAAGCCTTCTTGGTGCAGTCGGTGTTATCTAACTGGACGGGATCAAGATCTTCTACGGTTGCTTTGCATGCTTCTACAATGTCCGAATCTTTGATGGCCTCTACTTGTATGTCGGGTTTGGTGCCGGACATGGCTGACTGCTATGCTTCCGCGCTTGCCCCTTTTAGCTGTTTGGTGTGTGTGCAATATTGGGCGATCCAGTAGCATTCTTGGGCGGTACGTGGCTCGCCTCGGATGCTGAATATCCCTCATGGGGTGGGAAATTTGATCACTTGATAGAAGCTTGAGGGGACGGCTCGCATGGCGTGTATCCATGGTCGCCCTATGATGGTGTTGTAGGCTGTTTCTTGATTCATGACGTGGAATGTTATTTCCAGGGTGACCCCTCCTACTAGGACAGGTAGCACTATTTCTCCGGATGTCCGCTCTACTGCATTATTAATACTCGTTTGTGTTATGCAATGCGGTATTATTTTATCCTCGAGCCTCATTTGCATGAGAACTCGCGGGTGAACAATACACGCGCCACTTCCGTCATCTACCATGATTCTTTTTACATCGGTGTCAGCGATGCGTAAAGTTATAACCAAAGCATCATAGTGAGGGAAAGACAAACCATCGGTATCTGACTTATCGAAGATGATACTATCTTCGAGGTCATCATACCGTTCGTGGGCGGCTTTCCGTTTGAGTTTATGCATGGTGGTGAACTTCACATGGTTGATTACCGTATCATCGCCGCCGCCAATGATCATTTGTATGGTATGCGCTGGTGATGGTGTCTTTAGAGGTCTTTGAGATAGGTCGCGCCCTCGAGCGAAGTTGGACCTTCCTTTATAGCTTAGCAGTTCTTTCAGGTACCCCTAGTTCAACATCCTAACTACTTCTTGTCGCAGACCTATGCAATCTTCGGTCTTGTGTCCTCTTTCTTGGTGGAATTCACAGAGGACATTCGACCTCCTAGTGCTTGGATCCGATTTCATCTTTTGCAGCCACTGCACCTTCGTGCCCAGTTTTTCTAGTGCGTACACTATTTCTGAAGGGGAAACACAAAAATTATGAGCAGATAGTAGTGGAGGCATACCTCTTTCGTTTCGGAAGGGTACCATGTGTCGTGGCATGACGTTCGCGTGTCGTGGAGGGGACGGGTTGGATGTGCGGATATAGGGTTGATGCCTTTCTCGATTGAAACATGGTGGTTGATCTCTTCGCCCATCGTTACGTCGATCTCTCCTTGTCTCGGTCTGGACTGATGTTAATCGCTGAAGCGGCCCATTCAGGTCATCCTCGTCTGCCCTTACCTCGGCGCAATAAGCATTGTGGATTTCTTCCCATGTGGTTGGGGGGTACTTCATGAGTCTACTGAGAAGTTTTTTGGTCGCCTTTGATCCATTCCTGTTTAACCCATTTTGAAAGGCTGCCACTGCCATCCCTTCTGACACGTTCGGTAAACTCATCCTTACTTTGTTGAATCGGGCCAGGAAATCCCGAAGTCCCTCGCCCATCGTTTGTCGGACGACGAAGATATCATTGACTCTAGCCTCGACCTTCTTCGCTCCTACATAGGCGATGGCGAATTTATCCCCATCTCTTCGAACGTCGATATCGATCGCGCTGGTAGCTGGGAGTACCATGTCAATGCTCCCCCTGTCAAAGTCTCGCCGAACTTTTTTAACAGCACAGACGGTACCTGCTCTTTTGACAGATCATTGCCCTTTACTGCAGTAACATAATGGATTAGGTGATCTTCCGGGTCCGTGGTCCCGTCATATATCTTCAAGTATGGTGGCATCTTAAAGGCCTTTGGAATAGGATGAAGAGCAGCCCCTTCGTGGTATGGCTGTTCGACGAATCGGCCCACATCACGTTTTGGTAATAGCTTCAGAGCACCCGGTATTTTGTCAACCCTCTCCTGATATTCCTTCATTTGGTCGCGGAGTGTTTTTTTCTCATTTTCCATCTCTTCCATTTTCTTTAAGATGGCCATGAGTGCATCGTCACCTGCATTAGTAACAGTGCGGGTGTTACATGTTTGTGTAGCGCTTGGCTCATTGGCGGCAGCTGCGATGTCTGTAGGTGGCACTTCTTCGACGTCTCCTTGAGTGGGTTTCTCGAGCATGTTGCTCAAAGCACTCGTTAACCATTCTTCTAGTAGCGTTTTGACGGCTGGTGGGGCTTCCCCCGCCATGGATGTTGAGGTTCCCCTTTCGCGTAAGATCGTTAGATCCCCGTGCGGAAGAGGTGAGATCTCTCCCTCCGGTGTAGCGCTTGGTGTTGAATTCTCATTGTCTTCTCTGTCGGCTTCGTTGAGGGAGTTCAGGAGATTATTCGAGACATCTGCTACCGCCTTCAGCCTCGCTTTCTTTCCCGCCATTGTTGGTTTTCATGATGTTTGAAGAAAAGTAATTATCACTTTCGGGAATCTAGATGAGAACTATGATTTCAGCTACAGAAATCCCCGCAGACGGCGCCAAATTATTTGACTCAAAAGATGTTGAGACCTTTTTGAACAAATCAATCGAAGATGAAGGGATAAATCGTAGCTGAAGATAATAATCTCTAAAATAATGATAGGTAAAAGGAAGAAAATTGAAGAGTTTCTTTTCATTCAAGATTGGTAAGTTTTTTCTCCGTCCCCCTTTACAAGGTCTTTCGTCTCCCTTATATACTAGAGATGAAACCTTCCCAATTGTAAGAAACCAAAAATACCAGGAATATTCTTAATGTACCCTAATGGGTTTACACTTCTACAAGGGTTGTACGGTTTTTCCTTTCGCCTTGGGGTCGTCTTCCTTGGGACGCCGGTTCAGAGTTACCCGGTCATTTGTCATACTCGTTATAGGTCGTGGTCGGTCAAATTTGGACCCATACATAATTTGTGTTAAGATTGGCTCGTGCCGTACTCTGGTATAAGAAGTGAACAAAAGGAATGAAATTGTCAAATTAAAAATTAGGAATATTACCCCCAAATAATCTAATTCCAATTAAGCTGACAAATACGGGGATAGCAAATAAAGCTATTGAGAGTTCAGAATGTGATGAAAGCTGAGACATTAATAAGACAAATGCTTTGTGTTGCAATTTCCGCCCATGCACCAAAGCAATAAGTACATCAATTGCTTCTGAAACATAAAATCAATGCTAATAGGTTACCAAAAGAAGAAACTGTTACTCCTAACGAATTAAGAAAATGAGCAAGTATTTTGTAAAAAAAAAAAACTTTATCTCAAAAATTTAATCTATTTCTACCACACTACTTAAGAAAAGAATTAGCATACAACCTTAGCATATTTGGAGCATGTCAGAAAGACTTGCCACGTCGACCTCAAAATTGGTAGCTACTATTAGTAAGTAGTGAGATAGATAAGATAATTAACTTTGGGTAACATACACCCTTACCGTTTTAGCAAAATCACAACTATGTCGTCCCTTGACTGCCTTGATTTCAAAACCCAGTAAATTAAAATTAGCATGCTTCAAAAACTCCAGTATTATGAGGTAACTCTAAAAAAAATGGTATGATCTGAAGCAGCTCCAAGAACCAGATGCTAATGAGCTAAAGGCTGAAGCTCTTATGATCTTATGGACACACCATAATCAGTGTAGCATACTATAGTTATTATCTAGTGGCATAAAAAATATTAACAAAATTGGCAGTCATGAGAGAGACGAAGAAGCTTGAAATTAAAGTCATAGGACACATAGCATACAATGGGAATGAAGAGAAATGGATCAGCCAGATTCTGAAGAAAAAGGAAAAAACCTAGAACACCAGGCAGTAACTTTGCAGGTGACAACTTAAAAGTTAAAAGTATTGAAGATTCTAATATGTAACCAGCTATTAAAAAAGAATTTATGTAAAACACTTTATAAAGGATCTATGTAAAAAAGTTCATAGACAAGGAGATATATTTTTGTACAAGTTGCGTATTAGCTCGCATATCAATATTCAACTTGCAGATATTATTGACGTGTTAATAAAGCATGAAGAATAACTTAGTAATGCAGGAATTATGGACTACAATAGGAAAATAGTAAACAGGTAAACTAACCTAATATGACAGTAGCAAAAAATAACTACAACAACATCCAAAAGGCAGCAGAAAAAGTGGCATCAACCGTTTTGAAAAACATCAGCAAAAGTGGCTTCAATCACATCCATAAGCAGCACAGGTGTACGTGCTCAATGTAGGAAATTTTCAACTTCTACTCATAGTTCTCCACCTTTTCAGAGCTCAAATCCAGCAAATCCTTTTAAGAAAAAGGATGATAGCAATTAAAAAGCGATGCAATCTGATATAAATAGCTGGTATAGATACAGAGTTTAAAATAGACGCAAATATTATAATCTACGACTATAATAACTATAGGATAATCACACAGATCATGTGCGTGCTATTGGGAGCTGTAGTAAAGCTACATTTAAAGTTGATAGACTTGTTGAACTAAGAAACTAAAAGTCACAACTTTTGGTTTTGAGTGTGGTGAGGAGCTATTTTTGAAACTTCTAACACAATAAATGACTAAACCTAGATACTTCTAAAGAGAAGATACATAGTGTGCACATGTTCAATATGCTAAGATAGTAGCAATTTCATATTCATCATCAGTAGCCTTCCATTTGACAAGATATTTCACTTGAAAAGCACATAGTAGAAAAATAGTGAAAAAAGAATTTAGAAGATAGAAACATAACGCATAAATTGCATACTCCTCACTACTTGTTAGGTCCTTGAACCTAGATAGGCACTTTGGTATAAGGGACGTTTCCATTACATTGCATTGCATCTCGTCACACCTCCTCTGGCACGAGGTCACATTTAGCTCAATCAATTTCTTCTTGGAACTGTATTTTAGACACCAAATGATTAAACATAAAAATATCACTTAAACATATCTCACTTCAATTTATACTCTATCCAGAAGGTCAGAAATGTGAATCACTCATTTATCTGACATACACTCTATAAGCCATGAGGTTGCCTTCTCACAGCTATTTCCTCAGGAATAATATTCCAATACATGTGAAACCAATAAGTACCCATCAGCTTATTTCATAAAATACAATTTTAATACTCCACTCAATAAAATATACGACCCTCCATTACAAATTAAAGCAGCCACAAAAACTTGTTATAGTTTATCTTGGAAGTGAGAAGTTCATCTGTTACCTCTCAAATATAAGCTACCTATTATCCATTACTAGCTCCCTCTTCTTCTTGAATTTCACAGGAGAGAACAACTCTTGCATGATTTAAATCGCACCTTTTCTGGCTCCTCATTAAACAACAACTCCTCACACTTGATTTCATGAAGAACTGCAAATCTGCTCTCCAGTAACAACTAAGAAGCGATTCATTAGAGTTAGTTACACTTTATTTTTGAGTTAGCTGTGAGACTCTAGTGCAACAAATCAATCAATGAAAAGTTATAACCAGTGAGCAATACACATTATGAACATAACAAACTCTTTAATAGCAGGGAGAACATCAAAGAAGGTTGAAGAAACTTGTCTTACCAAGAACATCATAAGAGCAAGACAACTTGATATAAACCAGGTAAAAACTCTACTGAGATCTAATTTAATGGACATTTTTGCCATATTACATACAACTCATGAATCAAATAGCGCAGTTTAGGTTTGCGATTATTAGGTTATAGAAATTATTGAAATTCATTAACTAAAAGCATGCCCAAATGAACAATAACGTAAACAAACACTAATGTAAACTATCAAGCCTGTATGTATTTATCGATATACTGCAACTGAACCACGATATCTAAAGTTAAGGGCCATATGGTAGGAACTTAAGGCTAAAGTCTTTCCGTGTCACATGTACCATTGTTACAACAACCCGACTACAGTAAGGCAAGAGTAGGCATTGTTTTTGTTGATCGGTGGCACTCAAAAAAAGATAACTGAAATCAATGTATTTTTTCAATAAGGTCTTAGGCTACATTATTAAAGCAAGGCAAGCTGTGGTTACTTGATATGAGAAGTTCCACATTTGTCCAAAAGCGCATTTTCTTTTTCGTCCTAGTAAATAGGCTATTGTGAAATATTCTGTATAAATAAGTAAAGGTAAAAATCTCATTTTACTTTATGTTTTTTTTATTGGCTTTCCCAAATCTTTCATCAGAACTTCGGGTCATTGTTGACCGATCATTATGACAAGCTGGACACATATTAGTCTACTTAGTATTGGCTAGTATATAGATGAACACATTCGTATTGAGTTATATTCCTTTACATCTCAACTTATGGAATTGCTAGTTGTTTGTATCATCACGAAATTGGATCGTAAATATATTATTAGCAAGAAATACAGAGCTAAAAAGTAAATTGACCACTATTGCACTATTTTTCGCCAAGTATATTGTCACATTTTAAGTGATACTATCATACTATGGACATATGTTTTACAATTTCACTTAAAAAGAAACTAAATTTTGCTGAGGAGCTTCAGCGGATAGGAGACACAATTATCGCCCACAAGTACACAGTGGCAAACATCCGATCAAGTTGCCTATACACACCTTTTTATCATATAGGTTCTTAAGTTTCCTTTTCACTTAATTAATCTATATTATTATAAAAGCATGAATACAATATCTGTTTACAAAAATAACCTTATAATATTAAGCATAATAACTTATAATAAAACATAACCTGAATTCTAGATATTAGCCTTATAATCCTATTAGTTTTAGGACATAATACTACACGTTATGAATTCTAGAAAAGCATGAAAAAGTAATACTTACAGTTAAAAGTTCATAAGCATTCTACAATTTAAACTTCAAAAGAGATGGTGAAAACCAGAACGACTTTTTCGTTGCTTGGCATATAATCACTATTCACATATTTATTTTAGAAATTGTGCTATACATATATGTAATATCCAGATTTTGTGTAAATATCTTACATTCGCCACCCCCAAAAATATGCACATGCATATATCATTGATTAATTTATCTATCTATATCTATATTTATTTATATCTATATCTATCAATATCTATATCTATATCTATATTATTATAAAAGCACGAATGTTCTGCGTTAAATGTTGAACGACCAAAATATCCTCCAAATATTGATCGACTTGTACGTCCTTTATTAATTAGAGATATCTCTATAATATTAATGTGCTAAAACGTAAAAGTACTTCATTATTTGTAGAGTTCAAGTCAAATTGTAAAACCTTAAAAATTATGCCTCATAATATGAATTCATCCAAATCAATGATTGTGTTCAAGTGAAATTGGAAGTCTTCCGCTTCTGGATATTAAGAGAGTCTTGAAATAAAGCAAATCAAACCAGCTCATGATTATGCCCAAGTAATACCCTTTTATTATTCCCGATTCAAATCAACGGCAAAGCATAACAGAAGAAAGATGTAAAGCAATTTGTATCCAAACTAGGAGCTCATGATTCTTGCCGAGTTCATAGAATGCTTGGATTTAGCTTTACAATTGGAAGTTTTAATTATGATTTAAACAATAAATATTAAAGCACAGGGGTTAGCAATCCCAAAAATTAGATTGTATTTGTCGCTATATGTTTTCTCACACGAATACCTATATATTTTACTTTTCGGAGAAAAATTAATGTCGTAAATAGATCAAGATGGAGTAACCAAAGAATCAAAAGGGAAAATACACCCAAAATATCATCTATAAAGAAAGTATTAGATAAGATACGATCTCACTACATATTTCTATGATATAAATAGATATACTATCTAATTAACTTAACTAAATTACTTATATTTGCATTTTGACTTCAAGTATTAAAACGATTTTTGCCTCTTCGATTTTTCACTTCAATTGCTATATTAAAAAATTCATATAAATAATTGATTAAATATTTACCTGCAAAGCAGGTACATAGAGACTAGTATATTAAAAGAAAAAGTATCAGTCAATAATATTTATTTTTTGATCAAAAAAACTACAAACTTTGTAAAATAAATCTAATACAAACACTCCCGGCAAAAAAACAAAGATAATGGTTGTACTCGGAAAAAGAATTGCATGCTAATATTTCCAAAAGCATATAAACAAATAAAAAGAATTTCATCAGCGTAAGCGGTAAGCGACTGGTTTTAAGCAAATACATGTAGCCTGGTATGTAAAGGCCTCAAGAAATAATTATAAAAATTCCTAAATAAAGATTTTTTTTTTTTTAAAAGTCGAACTCACCGCAATCGAGAACAAAAAAGCCTTGGTGCCCATCATCAATTTCCCATTCAAGTATCTAACAGATAAATCAGTGATGAGCAAAGGAGATAAGAATAGAGCCAGTTCGAGCTCCAAGGAGAAGAGGTTCAAGGAACCGAACAACAGAAGAGGAAGATAACAAAATAACCTTGCAATTCCTATTAGCTATAGCTAATTAGTGCACTTGATCCTCTCTCAATCTTGATGATAGAGAAAAAAGCGTAATATCTGAAAAGGAGATTTCAGAGGAAAGATCGAGAAGTTTGATTAGGAAGGGAATAATATAGAAAACGTGGCAGATTTCAGGAAGACACGTCTCACATGAGTGTATTAAAAGTCGCAATTACCCTTAGCTTTAATTTTATTGACAAGAAGGAGCCAGGTCGAAACCGTGGCTCTTCTATAATACTAGTAAGTGATGGCCCGGGCAAGCACGAGCCCAATAGTGTGAAGCTTTGTTGGGTCATCACTTGTTTTAAAATGAAATTCTGCATTCCGAGACTTTAAAACCTCTTTTAGCATCACCTCGATTTGCGTGTGCAGTCCGAGCGTGTAGTCGGAAAGCCTATATGTGAAAATATGTGAAAAATGATAAATTTTGACTATAAAATGAATTAATTTAACTTCGGTCAACGTTTTGGGTAAACGGATCTGGACCCGTGATTTGACGGTCCCGGAGGGTCCGTAGGAAAATATGGGACTTGGGCGTATGCCCGGAATTGAATTCCGAGGTCCCAAGCCCGAGAAATGAATTTTTGAAGAAAATTATTTTCTGAAATTGTTTATAAGGTTTGGAAATGAATTTTGATTAGAACATGTTGGTATCAGGCCCGTATTTTAGTTCTGGCACCCGGTACATGTCTTATATGTGATTTTAGATAATTCTGTGAAGTTTGGTAAGAAACGGAATCCGTTTGACGTGATTCAGACCTTAAATGCAAATTTTGATGTTTAAAGAAGTTTTGGGAAAATTTTATTGATTTTGAGGTTTAATTCATAGTTGTTGATATTATTTTAGTAATTTGAATGCACGAGCGAGTTCGTATGTTGTTTTTAGGGTGGTGTGCATGTTTGGCTTGGAGCTCCGAGAGCTCGGGTGGGTTTTGGATAGGCCGTGGGGTGAAATTTTGGACTTAAGGAATTGCAGGCCTGCAGGCTTCGCATTTCCCAACCTCCCTTTGCAATTCGCAGTTCGCATTTCCCAACCTCCCTTCGCTATTCCCAGTTCGTATTTCCCAACTTCCCTTCGCAATTCCCAAGCCAGCAGAGGTCGAGGTTCGCAATTGTTCGCAATTCACATACCTGAGGCCTGCAACTTTTATACTTAGATGATTTTAAACCAATTTTTCATATCCTCTCAAAACATAAACACACTAGAGCGATTTTTCAAAGGCTTCTTCTTCTCCAAATCAGTTGTAAGTCGTTTTTAACTAGTTTTCTTCGATCATTAACATCTTTTAGCATGATTTCAACTTAAAATCAATGATTTTCATAAGGGAAATTGGGTGTTTTGGGTTAGACCTAGGTTTTCAAAAATTGGGGATTTGGACCTCGATTTGAGGTCCGATTTCAAAACAAATTATATATTTGGGTTCGTGGGGGAATGGGTAATCGGGTTTTGGTTCGAACCTCAGGTTTTGACCATGTGGGCCCAGGGGCGATTTTTTGACTTTTTGGGCAAAACTTTAGAAAAACTCATTTTTATGCATTGGGGTTGATTCATTTAGCGTTTATTGATATAATTAAGTAACTTGTGACTAGATACGAGAGAATTGGCGGTGGAATCAAGGGGTAAAGCTATAATTGAAACTTGAGTTGTATTCGTGGCATCGAGGTAAATGTTTTGTCTAATCTTAGCTTGAGGGATTAGGCGTTGCGTCTTATTTACTACATGTTAATTGTGGAGTACGACGTATAGGCATGGTGACGAGTATCTATACGTTGGTGTCAAGCATGCCCGTGAGTCTTGTATTATAATTGTTATGATTCCGTTGTGGTTTATTACGCTTCATATGTTATTATCACCATTGTTCCCTTGCCGGGATGTTTGTTTGATATTAATGATCCCTTGCCGGGATGGTTGTTTTGATAGTATTGTTCCCTTGCCGGGATGTTTGTTAAGATATTATTGTTCCCTTGCCGGGATGTTGTTGAGATATCATTGTTCCCTTACCGGAAAGTTGTTATATTGCTCTTGTTCCCTTGCCGAAATTCCTTGTGATTATTGTTAGCTTGTAACTGGGAGCGGGTGGTACGCCTACCATAAGATATAATGAAATAGGAGCGGGTGGTATGCCTACCATAAGATATAATGAAATAGGAGCGGGTGGTACGCCTACCACAAGATAAGTGAAATGGGAATGGGTGGCACGCCTGCCACGAGATACATGAAATGGGAACGGGTGGCACGCCTGCCACGAGATACAAGAAATGGGATCGGGTTGCACGCCTGCAACGAGATGTGGAAAGAAAGTGAAATCTACCTTTGTTTTCCTTATTCTTGTTAGTGGTTGGATGTTGATTCCTTTATAATTTTCTTGATATTCTATTTTTACCTGTTATTCCCGAAGCATGTTTCCCACTCCCATCTTTATTTGTTTATTTCTGCTTTACTTCCCTTTGTATATTATATAACTGCATATGTTTATTTGGTAGTCTGGTCCTAGCCTCGTCACTACTTCGCCGAGGTTAGGCTAGACATTTACCAGCACATGGGGTCGGTTGTGCTGATACTACACTCTGCACTATGTGCAGATCCCGGAGCAGCTTTTGGACCGTAGTGTGGAGGCTACCTTCAGTCCACGCGGAGATCCAAGGTAGTCCTGCAGGCATCCGAAGGCCTTGGCGTCTCCTTCTATCTAATATTCTTGTTTCTTTCATGCATTTCTAGAGACAGTGTTGTATTTATTTCTTTCAGACCCTTTATCTGTAGTATTCTTAGACCGTCTGTGAAACTGTGACACCAGTTCTGGGTAGTCGAGACTCAAACAGTTGTATTAGATATTCATATTCAGATAACTTATTGTTTTTCTTCCGCTTATGTTAAATTCTGTTGTTTAAATGTTATTACTTCGAAATTGTTAATGAATATAAAATAGGTAAAAAGGTAAATTGTGCAATTAATTGGCTTGTCTAGCTCGTATTAGTAGGTGCCATCACGGCTCCTGAGGGTGAGAAATCCGGGTCGTGACAAGCTTGGAATAATTATGTTTGATTAGTTTTATGGGAAAAGTACAGAAATAGCCAATTTAAATACAAACTTACCAACCTCTAGCCCAAAATCAGACACTTACCCAAGGTAGCCCAAAATTAGAGATACATGTAATGAAGGATTCTTCTATCCGAGAATCACGCTAAAGATCTTCCTTCCTTCCCTGTTTTTTCAAGCGTATCAATTTAACAGATCACGACATTCTCTACCTTTATAAATCACGGCATTCTCTCTCAAAAAATTCTCAAAATGAGCTCCAAATTTCACTCAAAATCGATCAATTTCACTATATACCTTCGCAATTTTTGTGTAGATACAGCTTTTGCAATTTCTGTGTAGAAGGAACTACGAACTGCAATCAAAATCAATCCAGGAATTAGTGAGTTTTGACCTAATTTCAGCTACTTCAATGGCAAATTTACCAATTTTCATTCAGTATGGTGGTCGATGGAATGTTGACAACAGCTTTGTAGATTATAATGTAGATGCTGTAATAGTTACTACAAATATAAGTTTTGAAGATTTTGTAGACGTGATTTCGAAACAACTTATGATAGATACTTCATCGAATGATATTGAAATCAAATACACTATCCAAAACAGTTCTCCGCCAATAGTGATACACAATAGTATGGGTGTATGTGTATATCTTGAGCTGAAAAAAAAAGCTCAGAATTTACAATGTATCCCCTTTGTAAAACATCGAGTGAAAAGGATATTGACAATCTGCTACAATTCAATTCTGCTACGATTTCCTCAGAATATGCACAAAGCTTAGTTGTAAAGGAGAGATACAATGGCGATACAATTAAGATGATCGAGTTTGGGGATGGAGAGAATGATACAGAATCTGATGAAAATACAATAATAACTGACCCCCAACACATAGATGTAGAAGAAGGTCAAATTTCTAAAGACAAGGCAACGATAATCAAAGTCATGAGGCACTTGGCAGTAAAGGAAAAATTTCAGTTTAAGGTGCATAGATCAACTGAAAGCAGGTATCAAAATATTTATTGTATAATTATGTATCTCAATGTATATCGTAGTTGATGTTAGAAGCATAATTATGTAGAAAATAAGTTGTTGTTTGTAAGTATGTGGTTGTACACTTTTAAGTTGTGATTGTCATCGTCTAGTACTGTATAGTCGTTGTATTTTTTCATCTAGTATTGTTGATGGCAGTGTGTATCACTATATATCATTGTATTTCATGTCGCTCTGTTTATTGATGGAAAAGTTTACATCCTTGTCGTAGGTACTGCCTAGTATGCATCAACAACAACTGTGATTGGTATTTTAAGTCTTCGAGCCTGAAAAGAGCAAACGTTTTCAAGGTTAGAAATTTCAGCAAAGTGCACTCATGCCCCATGAAAGACAGATCTTACGCACAACGTCAAGCTACTGCAAAACTCATCGGCAGTCTTCTGATAGACAAGTATAAAGACCCAAAAACAATATACACTCCTAATGACATAATTGGAGACATGAACAAGCAGTATGGTCTTCAGATGACATATATGCAAGCATGGAGATCGAAAGAATATGTAGTTCAAGTACTGAGAGGGAACCCGAGCGAATCATATGAAAAGCTGCCAAGCTAATTTTATATGCTGGTTCTTAAAAATCCTATGTCGGTGGTAAGTTTGAAAAAAACAGAGGAAGAATTGTTCATGTATGCTTTCGTTGCACTATATCCGTCTATAAAAGGATGGCAGTATTGCAAACCGGTTGTTGTTGTAGATGGAACCTTTCTTAAATCGGCATATAAAGGAACATTATTGATAGCATCAACACAAGATCCAGCAGGTAATATCCTACCACTCGCATATGCCATAGTAGATTCAGAGAATAATGCTTCCTGGGAGTGGTTTTTTGTGAGATTCAAGGATGCATTTAGGGAAAGGGATGGAATTTGCATAGTCTCGGATAGGCATGAAGGCATTGAAAATGCAGCGGCAACATTGTATCCACAAGTACCTCATTGTGTCTGCATATGACATCTATGGAATAATGTAAAAAAAATTACAAAAAAAACATTTGTTGCTCAAAGACATATTCTTTGTTATGGCCAAAGCATACACAGTTGAGAAGTTTGATTACCACATGGCAGAGGTAGAGAAAATTGATAAGAGGGTCAAAGATTACTCAATGAATGTTGGGTATGAAAGATGGTCTAGAGCACATTCTACTGTTAATAGAACATTGACGATGACTTCAAATATTGCGGAGTCGATCAATGCAGCTCTCAAGGCTGCTAGGGAACTCCCAGTACTACCTTTGCTAGACTACATGAGGAAATTGATCGGACGATGAAATGTTACAAACCTAAAGAATGCAGTAGAGTCATTCACTGATCTTCGTAAAAATATGATACAATGCTGATGGATAATCTTGAATTGTAACATCAGATGAAGGTATGACTGGAATCTGCAGATACTTGCGCATAGAATATGTAATCATGCCGAATTCACGAATCTGTTATATCTTGAACCCTTTGTGTGATTCTATTAAACTAGTGTCAACCTACACAAAAGCAAAGGCTTTCAATTTAATGTAGCATTTATGCCTACCCCACTCCTGAAATATTGGTTGGCTTGATATGATATTAAGCTATTTTGAATCTTGTAGGCTTTCTAGTATATATATTTTGAGGGCATCTGCTTTGTCACCACTAATGATAGTTGTTAAATTTTATAGATGACTCCTTCGACGAGTTACTTATATTCAGTACTTGACAAGGGTAAGCAGAGAATAGTGTTCCTTAAAGATCGAACTTGCAGTTGTAGAAGGTTTCAGTTAGATGAGTTGCCATGTGCACATGCTTGGGCAGTATTCAATACAAATACATTGATCACATTGAGTATTGCTCAGTGTACTACACCATGAAGTATCTATTGAAGACCTATGAAATTTCAATTTATCCGGTCCCTGATGAAAGCACATGGGAAATTCCTGCAGAAGTTCTAAATGAAAAAGTCTTGCCACCAGACGTAACTAAAACAATAGGAAGGCCAAGGAAGGGGAGGTGCAAGCCAATATCTGAAAGGGAACGAAAAAGGTCGATTTCATGTGGACAGTGTGGAGAAGAAGGTCACAACAGGAAAACTTGTAAAAATAATCTAAAGAGAGAATGAAATATGTCAAATTTAGAATTACTTGTTATTTTACTTTACTGAATATCATAGAGATTTAGAACAATGCAATATATCAAGAACTATATCATTGTAGAATGTCATTTGAATTTTAGATATAAATAAATATTTGACCTATCATTTAAAATCGTGTTGCAAGTTTATATTATACATTTGTTTGATTAAAAAGAAGTTGTATCTATGTATCATATTTGTATCATATATGTATCGCTTGTGCATCACATTTGTATCATCTATGTATCGCTTGTGTATCACCTATGTATCTCTGTGTATAGGCTCTTACTCATGCCTGTATTTGTGTCGTAAACAAAGCTAACTAATGGAAAACAGTTGTAGCAGCTAGAAAACTATGCAAATAGTTTTAGAAATTTGCAAATAAGAGTGACTTCATCAATACATATTTGAAAACTGTGTATCATATGTGTATCATATATGTATCATACATGTATCTGCAAGAGACAATGTATCACAAACTACCGTATATTTTTCATATATGTAATTCACAACACAAAATCAAGGGAGAAAACACCAAAATAAACTAAACTGCAATAATCCAATATCGCATTGAAACTCATTAAACATTTATAACAGAGCAAACATCTCATTTGCCATACAATTATTAAAGTATTCATAAAATTCAAACACAAACAAATCTGATCTGTCTTACAACAATGACAACATAACAGAACACAATACAAAAATAAAATTATAGAGTTCATCCTACAATAATGACAAAAGTAACTACTTTTGCTTCCGCGACTTATTCTGTCGACCAATAATCTCATCATCACTTTGCGTGTTCAGTTCCATCTTCTTTCTAGCATAATCCCACAAGAGAGCACCACGCCGGTGTGCATAGGCATGGAATTTTTAAGGAGGCATCTTGCCCTCAATGAAATACTCGGCAAATGATGTCGCAAATACACCGCAATCACTGTAAAAATAAAAAGAACAACAACTATCAAACTGCAGAATCTAAAAACAAGACAGATTGTGTTGAAAGAAATTCATACGCTTCGACTTGTTGAGGCAATCCTTCGCCTTGTTGAGGCAATCCTTCGACCAGTTTACATCAAAGGGGGTAATCTAAGTCTTTTGATTTGTAGACACTAGTGCGCCAATTGATATCTTTTTTGTTTAAATAGAAATGTGTGTGCACGAAAAAATGAGGCAGCAACACAGAATACTTGACCATGGTCTTATGA
Source organism: Nicotiana tabacum (assembly GCF_000715075.1). Lineage (NCBI taxonomy): Eukaryota > Viridiplantae > Streptophyta > Magnoliopsida > Solanales > Solanaceae > Nicotiana > Nicotiana tabacum. Next base: position 66,848,354 of record NC_134087.1, read on the forward strand.
ACTTTGGCTTGATGAGAAGCTCCACCGTGCATAGAGTCATACACATAAATGCACCTATCCTTGAAGGACATCACAACCATTATCCATTGCCATTGTTCTGCAACATTAATTAACATTAAGACATGCTCGACAGTGTGCCATGGAACATTGGCATCCAAGACAAACCCCTGAGTATACTCTGCAATGACATGTTTCGGAGTGCACATATCACTGTCTCCATCTGTATCAATAAACGCCTACCACAACTCATTAATTTTCTCGTCAAAGTACCAATCTGTGGTGGTGAATGTTACAGGTAGGTCTTTGTCATACTTCCCCTTCTTCCTCAGATAATAGAACAAAACATCAATGTGCTGAAACAAAACATAACAAATAACTAATCACTAAAGGCTCGTAAACTTTAAGCAGCTATGATTTTTCAAACCAAAATCACATAAAACAAAGGAAAATGAATGCTCACTGCTATCTCTTGTGCCAGGAAATAGCAATTAATAATCTGTTCTAACTTAAGAGGAATGAGTGTTCATGTGTACACTGGCTAAAATTTTAAAAAAAATACTGCAAAAGTTAATTCTTACATACCGAGTCATCCAAGGGCTGACCATTATATGCCAAAGTGTAAAACCATTTTTTGTTTTCAACATGATATACACCAAGATCATAAGCATGATTAAGTTCACTAACATGCTTCGGGTAAATTTCATTCCTGGTAACATATATACACAAAAGAGTACAATGATTTGATATAAAATAATGCTATAAGTGACAATATATTAAAATATAAAACTGAAAAAAACTCAGAAGTTGGAAACATACTTTTTTTTGGACTTCCCTTCTTTGACCCACGCAGCAAATACATTCAACAAAGAGCTGTTAACGCCAGTTCCAATTTTGCTTTGAAAAGGATGCTTAATAGCATAAATTTGCTTTTTTCCTTTCACTGCAACAACAGTAGTACTGGAACCTGAATCAAATACAGTAATGAACGGAGACTGCACGACCTTTGCAGGACATCTCTTTCTTTTTCCATTTGCTGCGATACTTCAAGAAGTAATTCAGGATTGTACAAAACCATCTCCCCTGCCGCCTCATCAACACTGGCAGTCGCACAAACAGCACCAGTTCGAGATTCAGGAACCTTTTGTTTCTCAGATTCTTCCTCCGTCTCCCCTGCCGCCGCATCAACACTTGCAGTTGCACAAACAACACCAGTCCAGGATTCAGGAACTTTTTGTTTCTCAGATTCTTCCTCCGACTCCCCTGCCGCCGCATCTGCAATCTCACCAATAACGCCAGCATGTGCTACATCTGGTGTGAAAGTGTAATGACCCGGCCAGTCGTCTCATGAGTTACCGCTCTGTTTTTTTCATTTCTGCTTCTTTATGCTTTGTTTATCTGTATTATGTGGTCTCGGGTTGGTCGGATCGAATCCGGAATGAATTTGGTAAGGTTTGAGACACTTAGTCTCTTTTGAGGAAGCTTAAGTTGAAAACGTCAACCGGGTGTTGACTTATGTATTAGAGGGCTCGGATGTGAGTTCCGATAGTTTGATTAGCTTCAGTAGGTTATTTATGACTTAGAAGCTTGATCGAAATGAGTTTTGGAGGTTCGGAGTAGATTTAGGCTTGAATTGGCGAAGTTGATATTTTGGCGATTTCCGGTTGGTAGGCGAGATTTTGATATAGGGGCCAGAATGAAATTTCGAGAGTTGCAATAGCTTCGCTAAGTCATTTGGGATGTGTTTGCAATTTTTCAGGTCATTCGGACGTGGTTTGGTTGAGTTTTTGATGAAAAACAGAATTTGGAAGATTTTAAAAAGTTTGGCTTGAATCCGATGTGTTTTAGGTGATTTGATGTTGTTTGAGATGTTTTGATGATTGGAACAAGATTGAATAAGGTTTTAGGATATGTTGGTGCCTTTGGTTGAGGTCTCGGGGGCCTCGAGTGAGTTTCGAGGGGTTGAACGGATCATTTTGGAGTTAAGAAAATTGCAGAAGTTGCAGGTTCAGCTGTTGCAGGTTTTACTCTTCGCGTTCGCAAGCGGACCCTCGCGTTCACCAAAAGTCAGTGGAATATTGGCCTTCACATTCGCGGAGGGCTGGGAAGTGAAGCATCGCGTTCGCGAGAAGGGCTTCGCGTTTGCGTAGAAGAATTGGGTCACCCGGGTTAGTATGCATCGCGTTCGCGAGAGGCATTGTCGCGTTCGCATAGGTTTGAGAGGATGAAGCATCGCGTTAGCGATAGTAGGGTCGCGTTCGCGAAGGAGAGTTTTGGTCAGCGGAATTTTTGTGCTTCGCGAACGCGAGGGTTTGACCGCGTTCGCGAAGAAGAAATAAATGCCTGGGCAGAATATTTTTAAGCTCATCTTGTCTGCGATTTTGAGGTTTATTTCCTCGATAGTTGGTCATTTTGGGAGATTTTGGAGGAGATAAAAGAGAGATTCAAGGGGAATCATTGGGAGGTAATATTCTCGGACTTAAAACTCGATTATTATGTGAATTCCACCTAGAAAATCATGGAGATTAAGCTAAAAATTGAAGAACTAGGGCTTGGAAATTTGGACTTTTGATTGGGGATTTAGAGGACCATTAGGGGTCGGATTTGAGAACTTTTGATATGTATGAACTCGTGGGAAGATAAGGAATCTATTGGTGTAAAAATTTCTGAATTTTGAGATGTGGACCCGGGGGTCGGGTTTTGGTAATTTCAGGATTTGTACCATTTATTGATTGTTTTCGCTTGGGCTTCGTTCCCTTAGCATATTTTG